>NW_028179225.1:0-7134 GCF_964030765.1 Micromesistius poutassou | reverse complement strand
ACACACACACACACACACACACACACACACGGGCATGGGACAGGCCTTGCTGGGTGATCTGAGGGAGGGGGACTCTGCTGTGAAGCAGTAAAACAGTGCTTTGCAGTTAGTTATGGTATTTGAGCAAAGTACCAGCAGGAGAATGAAATCCAACATGGACAGCGCCCATAGAGGGTTAGCACGAGTGAACCGAGCATGTTTCATTCAAGTTGTTTGCAGAAGTGAATACTAAGACTCTCAAAGGCCCCCGAGGTACTGGGGACTTATTCCCAAAGGCCACACCCTGCCTGTGGGTGTCATTGAGCAAGATGCCAGCTCATCAGTGCCTGTGTCTCACATCGAACGCCGTGGCTACACGTGTACTTAATGGACTGAACTGCACGTTTAAGTGAGCGTCTAATAAAAACCTCCTGGACTGCAGTATGGGTTCCTGCTGATGTCACCAGCGGCCCGCAGTCATCAATGGTGCGGACTGTGAGAAGTTTACGGACGACACAATGTAAACTGCACACTCCACTTCAACAGCTTGCCTTTTTTTGCCTTTTGAACTTGAGTATCAGTTTTGCGGGGGCCAGATTAAAAATGGCATTGCCAGCAAGGTACTAGACAGCCTTCTCTTTGTGTCCATCCAGGAAGAATAATGAGAACGTCTCTTTTTAATTACATTATGTCATGACTTATGAGATATCGCCCCCCCCACCCCCCCCCCTATGATTCCCAGAGATGGCAGCGAGGGGAAAGAGCTGACCGGGGCAATCAGGAAAAAGTGACCTTCAAAACCCATTAGCTTTCTGCTTGTTTGTCATGGACACTGTTCTTTTCCCGGACAATTTACATGTTTATCAGAGCTGATCGTAATATGACATCCTTTCATTTTTTTTATTTCCTCAACTCCTCGAGGAGTTGCGCCCGGTAATGTGGCGTGTAGCCCGGCCTCTGACTTTGGCAGGTGAGGAATGTGCTGAGGAGGCACTCTGATTTGGAAAGGTGGGCATAAATTCTGATCGTTCCAACACTCCCCGGCTCTCTCACTCACTCATTGTCAACCCCCTCTCTCTCTTTTCCCTCTCTTTTTCTCTCTCTCTCTCTCTCTCTCTCTCTCTTTCGCTCTCTCTTTGTCTCTCTTTTTGCTCTCCCTCTCCCATACTTTTCATACTCACTCACAATCATGGTCTCTCTCTCTCTCTTCTCTCTTCTCTCTCTCTAACTCTCACCACTCTCCACCCACCCTGATCTGTTCAATTCTCTGCACCTATTTCCATGTATTCCAGCTGGAGGCGTGAGGGGTATGTGACAGGCCCGTCGAGGGTATGTGATGATGTGCAGAGGTAAATGGGTCCATTACTGGGAGACAGGATCTGTTACCCCTGATGTCACCTTAAGGCACGCTAGCCAGCGGGAAAGACGTTGGTTAGCGACGGGCGGGGCTGCGTGTGTTGAACGATGGGAACAGTTCAACCAACCATATGTTGGTTGAAATGATGCACGGATAAGCTTGCATTGTTTCGTATCTTTTGCCTGAGCCTTTTATGGCTGTGTTCTTTTTTGATGAGAGAAGAAAAGAAGAAAAAAAGGAAGGAAGTAAAAAAGTGCAGCCTGGTTAAATGTAAACAAACGAATGCCACTGTAGTGGTTGTGAAACACTTGCCACCGCTATTGTGAAACTCCAGTTACTTTGAGAATTTGTGGCGCCACAACCACACTTAGAGCCTTAAAAGCATCTATTGAGAAACCCCTGTTGTGGCCTCTTTGTCGTATAGCAATCCATGAAAACATGTACGCCTTCCTCTGCACTCTGTCTCTCTCTTTTTCTGTGTCTCTCTCTCTCTCTCTCTCTCTCTCTCTCTCTCCCCCCCCCCCCCCGTTTTCCTCTCTCTATCTCTCTCTCTCTTTCAATCTAAATTCTTCATCTTCCTCATGCCCCCTGCTGTATCTGCTGGTGATCGCTAGTGACATCTAGAGGTCAGGGAACGCCACTGCGCCCTATCCTCTTCCTGAGGGACGCTACCGTAACTTGACCCTTGACCCTGGCTTTATATATAGCACGCTTCCAACCAATTAATTCACTTGTCCTTAACATATGCCTTAGCTCTTTATTTCTCACCTCAGCTGGAGCATTAAGTTCCCCCTATTCCCACATGGTGCCGGAGTACCTATGGAATTGTGCAATTTAATTTTGTGCCAGAACGCTTGAGTGGGCAGCGGCAGATACACAGGGGCATGGAGGTACAGAAACATAAATACAACCACTGCTGGGGGAACGCTTGCAAGAGCCCTGAGGGCGCACACACTCAAACACTCACCTGCACTCAAGCACACAGACGCACACACACACACACACACACACACACACACACACACACACACACACACTCACACACTCCCTCATCTACACTCATACACATTGACACACACAGACACACATACGCACACAAACTCACCCTCTCTCTCTCACCCTCTCTCACCAACACACAGACACACCGACACACCGACACACACACACACACACACACACACAGTGTGTCACACACACACACACACACACACACACACACACACACACACACACAGTGTGTCACACACACACAAACACACACCTATAGATAAACAGAACCTTTGTGAGGCTGGGCGGCCTGGTGGAAGAGATTGGTTTGATGAGGGAACAAGGGCACCCGGGCAGCAGTGTAAATCTAGTGCAGGCGGTGTGCTGCTGGAGTCCCAGTGAGAGGGACCTTGGCTGCTGCTTCCGCTCTGCTCCTCGCCTTTATGGGCTGCTGGTTCTACTGTGATGCCAAGGCTGCCTCTGATTGGCTAGGATGGATTTTTTTTGAGGCACGCATCCACGGGGAAGTGTGTTTGTGTGTGGAGTGTGTTTGTGTGTGTCTTTTATGTATTTATTTGCGTGCGTATGTGTGCGTGTGTGTGTGTGTGTGTGTTTCTATTTGTTTCCTTGTTATGAAGTGTGTGTGTGTGTGTGTGTGTGTGTGTGTGTGGTGTGTGTGTGCGTGTGTGTGTGTGTGTGTGTGTGTTTGTGTGTGTGTGTGTTTGTGTGTGTGTTATTGTACATGTTTCCTTCTCATGTATTTATTTACATGCCTATGTGTGTTTATGTTTTCTTATATACCATGACAAGAGTGTATGTTAGTAGGTGTGATGGAGAGTGTGTGTGTGTGTGTGTGTGTGTGTGTGTGTGTGTGTGTGTGTTGTGTGTGTGTGTGTGTGTGTGTGTGTGTGTGTGTGTGTGTGTGTGATAGTGAGTGTGTCAGACTGTGTGAGTGTGTGGTAGTAAGTTTGTCTGAGGAGTGTGTGTGTGTGTGTGTGTGTGTGTGTGTATCAGCCTGGGTTTCTTGCGACAGGAGTGCTGGTGTGGTGGCGTGGTGGCGTGGGTGGCGTGGTGGCGTGGTGGCGTGGTGCGTGGTGGCGTGGTGGCGTGGTGGCGTGGTGGCGTGGTGGCTGAGGCCAAGGTGGAATATCACAGCCAGCGGCCGGCAAACCGCAAGCACTCACATTTACAACCAACAGCCCACCCCTCTCCACCGAGACTCTCTGAATGGCAAAGTCATTTGTCTCTGTGAAGGGCAGAGAGAGAGAGAGAGCGAGAGAGAGAGAGAGAGAGAGAGAGAGAGAGAGAGACTCTCAAAGCAAAGGCGAATAAAATTGGAGAAAATGTTTTATGGTGTCCTAACTCACATAAATACATACATACACATACACAAGGAGACACAAACACACATGCATTTAGACACACACACACACACACACACACACACTCACACATTCACGCGTATGCACGTTTTACATACTTTACACTTTTGACCATTCGAAGGAAAAAGGAATAAAAGAGAGAAAGGTGCGTAGCATGTTGCTAATTAGAATTTTCTCGGCTGAACAGAAGCCCTATGGAGAATCAATAAGATATTACCTTTTTCTGCACAGCAATGACCTCTGCCATGCCTTTTATCCATTTAGAAAACATGCGTTAAAAGAAACAAAACAGACAAAAAATACCCAGACCAAACCTGGCACGTAATGTGGCTGGCCTCCAAAAACTCTCACACATAAACTTTATTTACACTACTTCAAATATTTATTTTACTATTTTCTTTCTGTTTTGTGTCAGAGGTTATCAAACTCCCGTGTAAAAAAATGACAGCTTATGTATTTACTTTCTTTAACCACAGGTTTCTGGTCAGGGTCATCAATGATTGGGCAGACAACCTGAATGCGACACACACACGCGCGAGCGCGCTATGCACGCACACACACACACACACACACACACACACACAATACGCATACACACATACACACACACTCGCTACGTGTGCACACACACACACACACACACACACGTGCGCTATGCACGCACACACACACACACACACACACACACACACAATACGCATACACACATACACACACACTCGCTACGTGCACACACACACACTCACACACACACACACACACACACACACGTGCGCTATGGACGCACACAGACATACACACACACACACACACACAACACAAACACACACAATTAGATAGACATACACACACAGATATGCATGTTTTGAGATGACATCAAACCAGAACATGTTCCTGAAATGTCCCATGGCACTCTTAGTTAAGACTGTGAACCTGTTTGTTCATGTCAGCCTGCTTCCTGTAAATTCAAAGAAACTCTTTGCCTGTTAAATTCTTAAATGACATCTGTGTGTGTGTGTGTGTGTGTGTGTGTGCATGACATGATCAGATGCATGTGTGTGCCGTGGCAACACTGAAGCTTGGCTCAGGTTGTTGCTGTTGGGTCAGCGAGCTGAGCATCCTCAAAGTGCCTGGGTGCTACACCAGCATCAATCTCATGCCAGCCTGCTGCTCCGTAGACTCTGTACTGTGTGCCAGATGTCGCCTCCCCTCTGCACTATGTGTCCGGCCATAATGATATCTTTTTTTTATTTTAATAGCGGTCGTAATGTAACATTGCTCCGGTTCACTGAATCCTCGATCCATATTAACGTGGCCTCATGTCAGTTTTTTTTCTCTCTCTCTCTCTCTACGTCTGTATCTGGCTATGTCTCGCTACATTTCAATTCAGTTTAGCAATTAATTCCTCTCTCTCTCTCTCTCTCTCTCTCTCTTCTTTCTCTCTCTCTCTCTCTCTTTATCTCTCTCTCTCTCTCTCCTCTCTCTCTCTCTCTCTCTCTCTCTCTCTCTGTCTCTCTCCCGTAGCTCACCCGAGTCCAGAACGGGGGAAGAAGCTGGTCTTCCTCACGTCTCGCGTCCACCCTGGGGAGTCTCAGCCTCCTTCGTGTGTCAGGTAAACGGCTTAATTGGACAACTTGTTGGATTGAACGCCTTCGGCACAAATCATTCTGTCAAGAAGAAATCGGCTTTGAGTTCAGCCCGGTGCTTAGGGGTCGGTCCGTGTAAACGGGCTCATTAACATTCACAATTGTACTTCAAATGTGTGTATCTGTGGACACGGTGGAGAGCAGGTCCTGAGCCCTGCCAATATGTTATTGTAACTGGGAGACTAAGAGGGGGAAAAGTGCATTTTATTGACCTTTTTTTTTGGGGGGGGGGGGGGGGGGATTGTCAAAGAGTACAAGAGGCAACATGTTTCCTTCAACCACCGAAACACCGTACATTTCGCAATTTTCATTCACCACCATAACGACAAACTCAAAGCGGGAATAGTTTGAGGTGCAATTGGAAGGGTAACATTTGCCAGGATGTCTCTTTCAAAACGTCAACATCACCGCCATAGAACTGCTGCGGCCTTTAAACTCAAAAGCAACTTTAAAGTAAAGTTCACACGCACACACAAACACACTGTGTCCATCTGTGTGTGTGTACCTATTGTGTGTATCTATTTGTAAATGTATTTGGAACGTGTAGGCTATATGTTTGGTGTGAATGATTGTGTGTGTGTGTGTGTGTGTGTGTGTGTGTGTGTGTGTGTGTGTGTGTGTGTGTGTGTATCTCCCAGAGACGGCGATATTAAGAGAGAGGGAGAGAGGGAGGGAGAGCGAGGTTGAGGGAGTCAGAGTTTATGTGCATCATGGTGAATCTGATGGTGATTTGACTGGTAGCGTGCTCTGTGCTGTCTGCTTTTCCAGCGCCGTCAGCTCCATTCCATTTGTATTGATTCAGACTTGATGTCTTTCATTCCTCCACCGCTCTGCCCTGGCCCCCTTCCCTCTGTCCTTCCTTCTCCTTTTGTTTCTCAAAACTCAATTAAGGGCCGGCCGCCTTAGTTTCCTTTACAAGTCAGTCTCTCTCTGTCTCCTTTATTTTTATCTTTGGGCATGTGTTAGGGTTGATATTGTTTGTTTGGTAGATACATGTTATGATACTATATGTGTGTGTGTCTGTGTGTCTGTGTGTATTACAGGGGTGATTGACTTCCTTGTGAGCCAGCATCCTGTGGCCCAGGTTCTGAGAGATCATGTGATCTTCAAGATTGTCCCAATGCCTCAACCCGGATGGAGTCTACCTCGGAACTACAGGTGAACACACACACACACACACACACACACACCCACACACGCACACACACACACACACACACACACACACACACATCGTCACATCCACATACCCACACACCCACACATCCACACACACACCCACCCACCTGCACACACACACACAACACACACATCACATATACACACATCGTCACATCCACATACCCACACACCCCCACACCCACACACTCTGAAACACACATCTCTTAATAAATGGCATTCGTTTAAAGCTTACATTTAGATAAAATCGGTAGATCCTAAAAACAACTCAAAGCACACTTCAACAGCTCATTTCCAGAGCTTATCACAATGTTGTATCCGTGTTTGAAGTATAAAATACAAATTCTACTTTAATGATTGTCTTATACTGTGGTTATATTTATTGCATTGAATATAATCACACACACACACGCACACACACACGCACACACACACACACACACAACACACACTGACACATAGACGCATTCCCCCTACACCCCAATTCAGCTAGAGTCCAAGGCACCATTGTATTACACTAGGTTCCATATGCATAACAAGCACCTAACAGCTTTAATGCATGTTGTTGCATCTTCTCCGTTGCCTCTGAGCGGGGGTCTTGATG
>NW_028179226.1:0-11825 GCF_964030765.1 Micromesistius poutassou | reverse complement strand
GGGCTTTTGGCGTTAACTGCTGACGCAAAGGGTGTCAGCAGTGCGTCTTCATTCGACGCAGGGGGTTTGTGATCCCTCCACGGCGATATCTGACGCCCAGGGAAAGCGCTCCTGCGTGTGCATTTAGGGTTAGGGTAGTAGTGGTTAGGGTTAGGGTTAGAGTAGTAGTGGTTAGGGTTAGGGTTAGGGTTAGGGTTACGCACTTATCACTGTTCGCCATGGAGGGATTACATTGTAATGAGTTGAAAACCCCCTGCGTCGAATGAAGACGCACAAGGACACCCTTTGCATCAGCAGTTAACGCCAAAAGCCCCTGAACAAGCGTTGATTTTTGACGAACTCGGAGTGAGACTGCGTTGCT
The DNA here is from genome assembly GCF_964030765.1 of Micromesistius poutassou. Classification (NCBI taxonomy): domain Eukaryota; kingdom Metazoa; phylum Chordata; class Actinopteri; order Gadiformes; family Gadidae; genus Micromesistius; species Micromesistius poutassou. The sequence continues at coordinate 11,464 of NW_028179226.1, read as the reverse complement.
TTGCACCTCCTGGGAGGGCCGAGGATCTCAGTCGGGAAGCTGCTTTTGATGCCAGTCGAAATAAATCATAAACGCAGGATGATACCACCGGTCAGCGAAAAAGAGAGGACTGCATGCAGCCGCCTGCTGGTCGGTCGAACACACAGTATAGGCCGGAGTGTACCGCTTGTTATTGCTCCTTCAGACAGGATCTATGGGGCTCAGGAGGTAGAGCGGGTTGACTGGTAACCGGAAGGTTGCTAGTTCAATCCCCGGCTCCTCCTAGCTGAGTGTCGAGGTATCCCTGAGCGAGACGCCTCACCCTGACTGCTCCTGATGATGTAAATGTATGGGAAACTTACAACGGAGGTAAGAAGGGAAGACTTTTTTCCCATGCACCAGTGTTCCAACTGGCGTTTCTTTCCCTGCCTCTCGTACCAGCCGCTAAACGGACCTTCCTTGTCGGAGAGGTTCAGTTTTAGCATGACGCCCACACACTTACACACCTACACCTACACACTGACACACACACAAACACATGTATACACTTACACAGCTAAACCTACACACACATCTACACACATACATTAACACACACGCTAACACACACAGCCACCCCTACACCCACATAAACACCCACCTCCAGACATATAGACACGTCCTCACATACCTACACCTACCCACACATTTTTCTTGTGATTTTTATATAAGAAGCCCATGAGAAGAGGGATGATTGGGGGGTAGCTGCTGAGCTGACTGAGCTGAACAGTCATTAGGGGAAAAACCTGACGCTGACTGAAGACCAAAAAAGGCTGCTTTATTGTCGCCTCCATTGTGCAGAGCCGACACTAGAGAGTCTGGCTGTCTGAGATGCGGGCGACTATTAATGATAGAAAAGCAGCAAGGGGGGGGGTGGACGACACAGAGCACACAGCAGTATTACTCAAAAAGGTCAAACCGGATGAATAAAAAGAAGAAACCATCCAGGTTCATGCATACTCAGAACAGAAATCTAGCTAGGTGTGAAGAAATGCGCATTTATGTGAAGAGTGTCTTCGTAATGGTTATCTTTAAATTTCACAATGCTTCCACACAATACAAAGGGAAAAAAGAATAGATGCTTTAATTGATTTGATTAGACACAGGTGAACGGGATACGCATGCCTAGCAGATCTATGCTCCTTATAATTATATAAAAGGGGTAAAGTCTTACCAAAAACAACAACAAAAACAGCAACCATCAGGGTGCTTTGTGCGGAAAATGTGTTTGCCGAACGGACCAGTACCCCAGCAAATTTCTAGAACTTGACTTCAAGATTCATGGACACCCCGCTAGTCTTCGCTGACAGAGCGTTCAGTGAGCGGACTGAGACCCGCACAGAGTTCAAAAGAAGCTAGTCCGCAAAGGGACCTCGTCGGTCTCAAACAGCCTGAATAAAATCTTCTTATTTTGAAAAACGCTGCCCACTGAACGCTTGATCTCAAAAAATGTGATCATATAAAGTTCTTTGGACCCCATCAGGTGTCCAAAGAATGCCATGCCAATTATTAAAATACAAAAAGAAAAGTAAAAGTAATATGTGTCAAATAAGAGAAGAATAGAAGTGTCTAGCTGCTGCCTAGAGCTCTAACGACATCACCCCTGATGTGTTCAACCTTGGCCCCCTGCAGACTCTACTCACTCTAAGTGGATTTTTTTGCCGTTTTCGTATCACTCCACAAGTAGTCCCAGCGTATTCAGTTGCTAAGCGACATCAACGTCTTTGGCTATTTCTCTGCTGATCAACACTACGAATGCTGGTAATGAATTGTGAAAAGACACACTGTGTGAAGTTATTTTTTTTGTTTTGGCCGTGTAATAAGCAGGGTAATGTATATATAATGTATGTATTCACCCTGTCGGGGCTTATTTTACAGATAATGACCAGCGTTCTATACATTATCCCTTACTTAATCCATTGTAAAACGATGAGGGGTGTATCATTTATTCATCTTTTCAAGTCTTATTTTAATGATCGAGTCATGTTTTCTTGTTATATTCTCAATATTATGGAATGGTATTAGTATATCAGACAATCAGAGTAGACTACTTTTCCCAAACTCTGGCCAACTGATCAAAGTAATCTGAATGTGATTTGATCACAACAGAAAAGCCTTTCTAACCACACTTATGTTATCCACACTGAGCTCTAGATCTTCATTTCAAATTCAGTTAGTATTTAATTGAAAATTAATAAATTAACGCATAAGAATCAAGAAATAAAGTCATAAAGTTCTACAAAAAGGTCAAAACAAAGTGACTGAGCATAACAGAAAAAAAAATTTTTAAATGGGCAATAATGGCAGTAGTCTGTTATCCATCTTTACCCTCTAGCTCCGTTGAACCACTTCCATTAGTATCATCCAGCAGGAAAAACAGCAAAGCTCAAGCCCCTAGTGAGCAATGGTGGGGCATCCACTCGCTCACATACTTACATAAACTGTAGTCCGAAATTAGTGTGAATTTCAATTTTTGTGGCGAGGGGGCAGCAGATGTGGTCTTTGGCACACTGCCTTCCAGCCTAAAATACTCAAAAAACATTATGATGGTAGGGAATGTGAATTAAAAGCAAGCTATGCATGTCTGTTGGTGTATATGTTGGTTACCTTTATACGTTTCAGCAATTCACTGTGTGTATCCATAATTGCTATCTAGTTCCAGGTGTGCGTGAGATAGGGTGAGAGATTGGAAAGATGAAGCCTTTTTTCTCATTTGAAAATCCACTTTGAACATTTGAAAATGCACTTAAATGTCCACGTGGGCACATATACTCCCACACACATAAACGTTAAGGTTTGGCTCATTTGGTAGGACCACTGCTTTATAGAGATCATAGGGTAGGCTATCAAACTGACTCAGTGAGGGAAAACATTGTGTATTTCTACTTATATTGTGTTATATTCTTTCTTGTGGTCTACTTTCGCGTAAGTGTACATTCTATCCCAAAATGCTCACACGCACACACTTAAACTCACTTGCATACACTTATATACATACATACAAACAATTACACACATGCACATTTTAACACGCACACTAATGGTGTTCGTGTGTATAGTTGAGATCTCAGAGGAAGAGCGAGTAAAGAGAGAGGCAACGAGAGAGAGAGAGAGAGAGAGAGAGAGAGAGAGAGAGAGAGAGAGAGAGAGAAAGAGAGAGAGAGAGAGTGGGAGTGAGCTGACCAGAGAGAGTTGGAGCGCAAGCGTCGCCGGGCTGAGAGGCGGGACAGTGCCAAGGGAAAGCGTAGAAAAAGAGCGAGAGAGAGAGAAAGAGCGAGAGAGAGAGAGAGAGCGAGAGAGAGAGAGAGAGAGAGAGAGAGAGAGAGAGAGAGAGAGAGAGTGAGAGAGAGAGAGAGAGAGAGAGAGAGATCGCAATCTGCCCAAGTCAGTACAGTTGATATCTCCCGGGGGCACGCAGACAGGGGGCAAAGGGGGGAGCAGCCATTTCCAAACTTGGAAGACCATGGAAAGGACATTCTCGGAGCACATTGCGCGGAGCCGTGCGTTCGCGTTCACCGGGAGAATGGCCAAGAGTGAACGGGACCCGTGTCTGTTCTTTTTGATGTAAAACATTTCGAGAAAACTTCTCCAGACTCGGGCATCCTTCCCAGGAAAATAACCTGCCCTCCCTCCCGGGCGGTCATAGGATCGTGCGTGTGACTATGGGGAGCAAAATGTGGAGCAGCAGACCAAAGATGACCTGAATCTCCCCTGGATCACCCCGGTTCCCGTCTCCCCGACATGCCCCAGTCCAACCTCGGCGTCCGTACCCAGCGCACCGCGGAGCCGCGCGGAGGACCGCAGAGTGACCGTCTGTCAAGATGCGGACGTCCCGCTCAGGTCTTTAGTGTGTGTGCTGTCGTGCTGATCTTGGATTATGTACAATAGCAGGACTTCAGAATCAAGGTAAGAAAAAACGTCAACAACTAAATGGGGGAAAAAAGATGGAGATTTATGTGACGCATAATTTTGCATTTTATTTGGGGGGGGGGGGGGGGGGGTCAATTCATTCGTAACCTATTTGGATAGTATTGCGTTATATTGATTAACATACAGTCAGTTCATTTATTTGATGACATCCCTTGTCCCCCCCCCCCCCCTCTCCAGATTTCATTTCCAGCGCATAGCGCAGCGAGAACGAGACATTCACCAGAGTTTTAGAGACGCGTTCCGGTGCGTTTTGCGCGTCACTTAAAATAACGGCGAGATATCCTGATTGTTCCCGCCATCCCCCGTTGTACAAAAAAACTGTTTTCAATTAGGATCTATCGGAATAAATCAATAAAAAAAGAATTTATTCGGAACAATCAGTTTACTTCTGATTACTTTATTGAACGAGCAGGGGCGCATTTGTTTCCCAAATCCCTATGCTGACCTGATGATGGGCGACGTCCAATGTCCGCAATCAGGGCTACACAATCCAACGGCTTTACACTGGATGTGTGAGGGATTACATAACTATTGAACACTCTCAACCACGATCGATGTTATCCGTGTGGTGAGGCTACTGGATGGGGGACGGTCGCCAAGTGGCACTTCCTTCCCACCTCGAAACCACAGGAGAATAAAGAGGATAAATGAACACCGTCACACTTAACTAACCCCCCTATGTATGCGGAGTCCAAACGCCCAACACGTTTACTTTGCTCGAGTCCCGTGACCTTGTGTCTCTTCTTACTCCAAGTGTCCAGCATCGATCTTACTTTCCTTGGGACTATCTCTGTTGACAGGCTGCGTTCATCACCGTCAAGTGCGTTTGCTCAGGTAGCGGGTTAGCATGGCTATTATTATGCCTTATAAAACTAAAGCGTTCGTAGAAACGAACTAAAACGAACGTAGTTTAAGCTTTGTACAAATTGAATAAATAAATAAAACCAATTTTGTATAAATTCGTTGCGTTGGCAATTCCCCCCCACCCCCCCTCCCGCGCATGTAGGTGCATGTTGCTATTTTGTGTGTGTGTGTGTGTGTGTGTGTGTGTGTGTGTGTGTGTGTGTGTGTGTGTGTGTGTAAATTGGTAGACAGAGAGAAAGGGAGCAAAACACTACTTGTGTGTGAGAGAAAATATAGCCTTTGCACACGTATGTGGTGCGTAAACGCCAGACTGCCAAGAGCAGCTACTCTCTCCTTTTTCCCTCACCTCTATTTGCCCATTTATTTATTCATCCCAGTGAGTGAGCCATTAGGAGGGGACGGCTGTTTGTCGGTGAATGTGCCTAAGGACAAAAGAAATAACCCAGGCTTATACTAAGTTGTATCATTCTTAATCACAACCAAGATCCTTTTCAGTATGTAAAATACATGTTAATACGTGTATTCTGGGGTTATCTGAGACAGTCTGACTCTCTCAGTTGGTTCAACAATATTTGATTGTGATCATTGTTGTAGTCTGTTTCTTTTTTATTCAGCATCATTTTGACTGTCATTTTATTGACAGCAAAACCATGTCCACAATAGCCATTGCAATATGCCTCGCTACCCGCTGTATGTCTTAGCCGAGGAATATGTAACAACCGCGTTAGTCATTTGTATGCACAGTGCTCAGCATTTCCAATTTCCAATGCCTCGCTTTGCATCTGTGCAGTCCGAAGGGACGAATTCTTTTGCGGTTTTGCTTGGAAGACAGCTTACATTTAGAGGGAAACTAAACCCACTGATTTTTCCATTATTCTCATTTTACAACAGGTTTGTGGATCCAAATGTCAAGTCCAAGGAAGGCTGCATCTTACTGGGCCTGGCCGTGTGTAACATAGAAAAACAGACCCCAGCTGGGAGGAGGCAGACTTTTTTGAGGATCACATCAACCACCTATCATGCACTGTACTGATATATCTCAATGTTGCTCGTACAGAAACAAACTCTGACCAAGATGCTAATAGCAAGCGTGATGTGATCAGCTCCACACCTTATTCCAGACCCAAGTATGGAGCGAGGCTGGGGAAGATCATTCTGAAGTCTACTGCAGCCGTGGCTTTGTTTTTGGTTATCCTAAGGATGACTCACAAACTTTTTTTTCTGCACCAGAAGTTCAGACAACGTGATCCCACTGGATTTTGCGTTTTTTTGCCCATTTTTATTCACTGTGTTTCTATTTGGATTTGATTTCTTTGCATTTTCACTGATTACTTTGAAATGGAGATACAGTGGCGTCTATGGAATAAGGACTGGGCCTCCTCACTACGCCCATGGATACCCATACTTCTCGGCCTTCACCTACAGTTTTCCCGGGCATCCAACTGCCCCGAGGAATGCCGCTGTGATCGCACTTTTGTTTACTGCAACGAGAGGAGCCTGACCTCCGTGCCCTTTGGTATCGGCGAAGGTTACAAGACACTTTACCTTCACAATAACCAAATAAATAATGCCGGGTTCCCCTTGGAGCTCCACCACGTGGCTTCCGTGGAGACTGTGTATCTCTATGGTAACCAGTTGGATGAGTTCCCCATCAACCTGCCCAAAAATGTCAGAGTACTCCACCTCCAAGAGAATAACATTCAGACCATATCCAAGGAAGCCTTGGCTCAGCTGTTATGGCTGGAGGAGCTGCATCTGGACGATAACTCTATATCCACCGTAGGGGTGGAGGAAGGTGCGTTTCGCGAGGCTCTGAGTCTAAAGATGCTCTTTCTCACCAAGAACCACCTGAGCAGCGTACCCATTGGTCTCCCAGAGGACCTGAAGGAGCTGCGGTTGGACGAGAATCGCATTGCTGTCATCGTTGAGGAGGCCTTTAGGAATGTCACCCGCTTGGAGCGTCTCCTCTTGGACGGGAACCTGTTGACGGACGAGGGGATTGCGCCAGGGACCTTTCAGGATCTCGTCACCCTAAGGGAACTGTCCCTTGCTCGCAATTCACTCACCTACCCTCCACCGTTTCTCCCAGGGGAAGTGCTGGTGAAGCTGAACTTTCAAGAGAACCAGATAAATATCATCCCTGTGGGGGCCTTTGCAGGCTTGCACAAGCTGGAGAAGCTGGATATTTCCAGCAACCAGCTGCAATCACTGACGCAGGGGGTCTTTGACAGCCTTGTTAGTCTACGACAGCTCACGGTTCGCAACAATCTCTGGCTGTGCGACTGTAGCATCCAGTGGGTGGTATCGTGGCTGAAGTCTTTGCCTGGATCCCTTAATGTGCGGGGCTTCATGTGCCAAAAGCCGGAGAAGGTCCGAGGCATGGTGATAAGGGAGCTGAGCGGTGAGCTGCTTCAGTGTCCAATGACAACCACCACTCCAACGCTAACCTCTCATCCTCCCGCCACGTCAGATGGCTCAATTGGGCCCCTACCTGCCTCATCCACCCCAGACGCTCACTTAGTGGCCCAGGAACGCACCCCACCAACCAGGCGCCCCCCATCCCCCACACTCACTTCCTTTCTACCTGTCTATCCAACCAGACAGGGTGGAACAAGGACTAAGCGGCCACTAGATCCCAAAAGGGAAAGCCTGCAGGTCACGTTTACTATTCTCAATGGCTCTGCTATTCACGTGAACTGGGTGGCCGCTTTTCCAGTCACCGCCTACAAGGTGACCTGGGCCAGGATGGGCCCCAGCCTGACGGGAGACACTGTCAGGGAGAGGATGGTGGGCGGAGACCACCGGGGCATTCGATTGCCTAACCTGGAGCCAAAGTCCACATATCGGATCTGTGTCATCCCTCTGGACGCGTTTAATAACTACCGGCCCAAAGATGACACTAAGTGCACAGAGGTCACCACGACAACAGCCACTTTTGGTCCAAACCACAAGGGGCCCGTGGGACCCGAACAGGCCACACAGCCGGACCCAAGTTCACCTTTCTTGCTAGCGGGGCTGATTGGAGGGGCCGTGATCGTGGTGCTGGTGCTGCTGCTCAGCATCTTCTGCTGGCACATGCACAAGAAGAACCGATCCAAATCCTCCGCCGATTGGAAATACAACCGAGGCCGGAGAAAAGACGACTATTGTGAAGCGGGCACCAAGAAGGATAATTCTATCCTGGAAATGACTGAGACCAGCTTCCAGATAGTGTCCCTCAACAATGAGCAGCTCCTCAAGGGAGATTTCCGCATACAGCCTATTTACACCCCTAATGGGGGCACAGGCTTCCGAGACTGCCCCCTGGGGAACAATAGCACAGTGTACTGCAAGAACAATGTTCAGGACGCAGACCTATGTCACACATGATGGTTGGGAAAGCATCAGAAGCCTTTATATTGATGACTTCCCGTATTATGAAAGACGCTGTACAGTATGATTATTATTTCACAAACCCCTGTGTCTTCAAAAATATGTAATTTATACACTTGGCTGGACAATACCTGTTTGAATTCAACTGTACCTTTTATATACCTTAGTAAAACTGGATTTATAAATTATTGTGTAATGAAGTTGTTTTGGTTTTTGTGCTGACAGACATGTACAATCCGGATTATTTCTTAGTCTTTCAGTTTAGTTATTTCATCAATGATCTTCAAGCCATGGCGGTTTCTGACCTTAACATATGCAGTATTCTGTAACTGTTATATATTACTGAGCTAACATAGCGCAGAGCACAGAACGGCAGGTAAATAAGAGAAAGAGTGAGGAATTCAAAAAAGAGAGAAAGGTGAGCGGTACGCACAAATCAGCCACAAGAGGGCATGTTTTTATGTGGTGCCTAAAAGTGAATTTAACCAACAATCCACCACTTGACTCTTTTTTTGTAATCTGCATTTGTTTAACACACTTTAAAGAATCCTCTCTGCTTGCAGGTGAAACGCAGTCTAGGTGTGTTGCACACATCTAGATTGTTAGAGCAACCGCATTATGAATAAAAACACTGGTGTCATGTATTCATATGACACCACTTTTTTTTATTATTGTTTGAAGAAAACGATGCAGACCATAATATTCCCTCTTTTTAAATACTTTAAATTTAATCCATCAGAGATGGAGGGACATTGTTTCCTGTTGGAGAATGTATTAAAACAAGCACATCTGCCATGTCCGGTCAAAGAAATTTGAAACGACTGTCATTTTTGTTCAGCAAATGTTATTACATATATATATATATATACATATATATATAGACATATATGTGCCTTGAAGGATTAGCTTACAATGTCTTTTGAATCCCTGTTTTTGCACATAAGTGTACTGTACATATGTTAATTGAATTGGTGTTGAGAAAAGTTGTTTTGTTGCTTTATGATTATTTATTTACCTCATCATTACACATGAGTATACAAGCATACAGAAATTTAGCGTGTTCATTCCCATTTCTGTTTTGGGACCCTATACACTCACAGTGGGGTTTTTACAGAACTGAAATAGGTTTTCGAAGAGCAGTGTATTCATCCAAGGGGACTCAGTCATATGGCTCACAGCATAAGTAACCTGAATTCTGCTACCTTATTGTTGCGGGTCCTCAAATATATCAGAATTGTTATCAAAGTTACCCAAATGGTAGTTGTGTATGAACCTGCTGATTAATGGCAATTGTATGCAGCAATGTTATACATTACCAAATTACTTCAATAGGAAGAAAACGTTTGAAACAAATACTGATTATTTGCAGCTGATAACAATGTTGATAAATTACTTTAGACATGCATAAGCCATTTTATTCAAAATGATGAATATTTTGCGAGAGATTTGGTTAAAAATAGGGATTTAAGTCACTTGGATTACTGCACGATGTGTTCAAATTTACTTCATAATCTACCTAAGAGATTTGGAATTTTTTGAAAATCCATCCAGCAATAATTACACTTGAGTTTTGAATATGAGATTGTATATATTATAAAAAAATGGCTCCTGGATCTAGAACAAAGACAAAATACTGTCCAGATCAAGTTACAAAGATTTAAGGCATATGTTCAGTAGAGTTCCAAAAATGTCGCCCAAGTAACGAGTGTTACTTGCCAAAATATATATCAGGATGGAACACTAAGTTTACTTAATTAATGAATATTTCATAGTCCAAAAATTACCCAAACCACAAAAGAGATATATTTGTATGACTTTGCCTATAAGCTCTCATAATGGCATATGCTGTGCTCAACTAGAAGAACGCTGTGTGCTTAATGTTCCTGACAGGGACACTCATCTTCCTTTGTCATCATCTTGTACGTTGTAAAAGCAATCATTGTCTTCCAACTATAATTCTTAGTGGGTGGTTGGAGGAAGGCTCCTCTATAAAACATATTGACTTTGTCCTGGTCATTATTATGGCCAGCTCACAAGAAATTGCATTAGTTGACTGCAAGAAAACGTCTTTGTGTACACACACACAAACACACACACACACACACACAAACAAGGGCACACCATGAATACACAGGCACACATACACACACTCCACTAACAAATGCAAACACACAAATCCACTACACACACACACACGCTTGGATAAGCGCAGCAGAGATATTGATCTCCAGAGTTCTACTGGATTATGAAAAATGGCTCCAACCTATAATGAAGTTTCACCTGAGATGGACGTTAATGCTCGAATGAATGAAAGGGAAAATGTGTGCGTTGGGGAAATTAGGAGCAAAGTGTACTCTGCATCAGCTGGCTTGTCCTCGCAGCACATCGATAGAATCGCTCACATGGGATTACGCTGAAATGATTTATGCATTCTGTGATGAATGGTTTCACATCGGAGGGAAGTTGTTTGGTGACAGCCATAGATTGGAGATTTGTTTCAGCGCTAGAATTGCTAATCCTGCATGCCAATCAGATACCCCAGGGCCACGCTGAATGATCATTTGTGTCAGAAATAGGAGAAAGGGAATCATGCATGCTTGGGCTACGCCAAAATGTATGAGGACCTGCCTCGTCATATTCTGTGGCAGTATTCTAAGCAGATAACCGCGTTGGATCACTGTGTGTATGCAAACATGAGACATCATTCCTCTGCAGGGACTTGGTATTCTTAGTTATGTTGTTATTTTTCCTTTGGTCTGTTTATTGTATTATTAATATAAACTCACATCTGTCAGTGTACACAAATATATAAAAAATATTCATGCTCAAAGGAAATAATATCTAGATATTTTTTTATATTTTTTCAAATTTTGTCAATAGTTTCAAATAACATCAATGTAGCATTGAATAATTCAGATGCCACGATATATGCCTTCAATTCCATAATTCTTAAATTCCTTTAATTACTTTGAAATTACAGAAATACATTGAAAATACAAACATTGTTTTATGACTTTATTTGTAATCATTCTTCATTATTTTTACCAGAATAAGCCATGTCACACATAACGATAGGCCAATGTGCACTTTCAGTAGCCTTTATTTCAAATGTACTTTTACAGCATGCGTCAGAGATCGGTATGCATCATTTCATCTGTACTCCCTATGTGCCAGTCGAGGCACGGCTCAGCAAAACCATGTTCGTTTCCTGGAGTTATTGTATAGAAGAGAGAGAGAGAGAGAGAGAGAGGATTGTGGCAAGGTCAGAGATGAGATCTCT
>NW_028179227.1:0-16000 GCF_964030765.1 Micromesistius poutassou | reverse complement strand
CGTGTGTGTGTGTGTGTGTGTGTGTGTGCGTGTCCGGCCGTCTGTCTGTGGTTTCTTTCTACAACGGACACAGAGACACTGAGTCACCCCCCCCCCCCCCCTAACCAAAACCCAGGGAGGAGGTCCCAGAATAATATCAGAACAACATTTGTTGTTTTATTTATAATTTCTGATTAACAAATTATTATTGTTAAGGCACTTATGTAACATTATTTAGTAATAAAAGGAGAATGATGATGGGCTGAACACACGAGAACATTCAGTTGGATCCACTGAGTTGTTTATTAAAATGATGCTTCATTAACAAATGCAACAGAAAAATAGTCCCTTACATGTACACAATAAACACAAGGACTGAAACAATAGAAGCTGCAGACTTTACTAATCATAAACAGGTGTGCACGTATCTTTAATAACTGAACATGTTCTGCTGCTTCTGCTGCCGTTTGGTTCCCAACAGAACACCAGGAATCAATACTCAGTTTAAAGTCATTTACAACACAGACCTCCTGGTTATTATGAATGAAATATAAAATCTGCTTTAAATCAGGTTCCTTTGGCACCGAGCTGCTCTATTCACACTAACACTGAAGTAATGCATACTAGCCTTTCATGGCTCACAGTAAAACAAACAATCTCTCTTAACCTCTTGTTGTTCCTAAGGTCAGTCTTAAACTGCAAAAGACCCGCCTTCTTTGCTGAAGGTCTAGTCAGTGTGTCTGACAGACACGGTCATAGCACTAGAGGAGCAAGTAAAGGACAGCTAGCTTTACCCAGACCGAGGTCCAATCTACTGAAAAATACCATCATTTACACAACTATTTCATTATGGAATGAACGACCAAAAAAACATACGTTCTAGCAAAAATAGCAAATACAACTTTAAAAAGTCTGCAAAAAAATCATGTGGTCCATAATGTATATACATTTTTAATGTTGTCATTTCTTTTTGTAGCCTTCATATCTTTTTAAAACTTTTTTATTAGTCTATTTCTATTTGAGTTTGACATAAGGTCAAACAAGTGATTGTCTGTTGTCTATATTTGATGTTTGGGACCCAGGAAGACTAGCTCTCTCTCTGGTGTGTTGCTAATCGGGATCCTAATGAATCTAATCTCATCTAAATCATCCTTGTTAGGATTAGGACAAAAGTGATGATCAGAGCCCTGGAGAATAAAATATGTTAATGTATGAAAATGGACAAATATTGTAGCATAAAAAAAACATGTGATTTACCATCAATAGGTATTTAATATACATTTCAAATTAAAAATGAAATCTTAATAAAACCTGCTCAGGTAACCCTATGGAAGATCTTAAAAGTCTCTTCCTTTCATGGTTTACCAGCATCAACTTTTAGGAAGCCCCATAAAAAGGAGGGGGAGAGGGAGACGGGGGGGGGAGGAGGGGGAGAGGGAGACGGGGGGGGGAGGAGGGGTAGACGAGGGGGAAGGAGGGGGAGCGGGAGGGGAGGGGGAGAGGGAGACAGGGGGAGGGGGAGAGGGAGACTAGGGGGAGGGAGACGGGGGGGAGGGGGGGAGGAGGGGGAGACGAGGGGGGAGGAGGGGGAGAGGGAGACGGGGGGGGGAGGGAGACGGGGGGGAGGAGGGGGAGGGAGGAGGGGAGCGGGAGACGGGGGGGAGGAGGGGGAGAAGAAGACGGGGGGCGGGGGGACGGAGGGAGAGGATAGACGAGAGAGAAAGAGCGAGAGGGATAGAGAGGGAGAAAAAGAGACAGACAGAGAGACAGGGGCGTGGGAAGTAGGGGTGCGGCAGGTGCAGCAGCACCCCCTGGTGGCTGAGCTTCAGAATTATTTTTTTGTTATATCTTCTAAATATCTCTTTGGTTCCAGGACATTTTGTATGTCACGTTTGGGAACGGGGCGAAGAGAGGGATGACAATCTCAACTATCCTCACTGTTCATTGACCTATCAGATTTGCGTGGACGCGACAGTGATCCGCCTAAAGCCGCGCTCACGCCAAAAGAGACGGGGCGGCGCCGATCTGTACAAAGTCAACGTATAGACGCGCTCCGGGTGACAGGCGCCTGGAACGCCTCCGTTAAGCCCACAGACCTTACGTGGACCGTAACCCCCCCCCCCCCCCGCCCCAACAACTTGTTTTGTGTGTGTGTGTGTGTGTGTGTGTGCCCGCCCCGCCGCTCTTTTTTTCTTTCTACAACCGACACAGAGACACTGAGGTTCCCTCCCCAAATACCCAAAACGCAGGGAGGAGGTCCTCCTGGGTGAAGGTGGACCTGAAGGTGTGGATGTGTGTCAGTGTGTCTGAGGACCCTCCTACACCTCGGACACTCTGTAGAAGGACAGAGTGCCAGCAGGCCGGTCCAGATACACTCCTACTCTGGTAGAGCCAGCGGGGGGAGACGTATGGCTGTCCATCTATTGTTGTACCGGGCAGAGTAACCATCATCATGACACTCAAGACTCCAGGACTTGTTGTTCATTCCAAGCCAGCTGTCATCACCCTCTCCTCTCCTTGTGATTCCTCTGTATGTCACTCCTATACGAACATCTCCTTTCCTCTCTACCTCCCAGTAACAGCGGCCAGTCAGAGCCTCTCTACACAACACCTGGGACCAGAAGTCAAATCTCTCTGGGTGATCCGGATACGACAGGCCCCATCCAACCACCGTCACCTTTCTGTTGTCCTCAGACAGAGAGAGGTATCCGTTGGCTGTGTTTGGGTCCAGTGTGAGTTCACAGGCATCTGACGGGAGAACAAGACATGATATTATTCATAATTCCCGAGATATTCCAGGTTATTCGCCCAAAATCCCCCCATTCATTTGCATTGGAAAATTAAAAAAAAGCTGATTCATGCTTGAGCCCCCGCGACCCGACCCGACCCCTGATAAGCGGATGAGGATTTGTTTTCAGTTGGTATATATATATATATATATTTATAAAACGGGTGGCTTAAATCAAGCGATCTGATTGGTTCCCAACCGCCAATACAACACAATGCAGTACTTCTAGGGTCTCCGTGAGCCTCTAGTCCCTCTGGCCTCCTGATGTCTGTTCCTGGGCTCCCTTTTAAGATGGCCCCCAGGTACTTGTCTCTCCCTCACCAGGTGTCTCCAATCGCGCTGATTGGAGCGAGAGACGCGCTGCTCTCTGCTGCCGACCAGTGGGTGGTGGCGGTATACACCGTCCACAACTACACCTTGGACCCGCCTGGGCCGAGGTGTAAGTGGCGGGATGCCACAATATATATATATTTATAAAACGGGTGGCTTAAATCAAGCGATCTGATTGGTTCCCAACTGTTGTATATTGAGCGTATACACACAGCTATGACGCCCGTTCAGTTTACAGAGTTCAGTATCACTCCTCGCCTAACTTGAACTGTTGTTTATTTATATATAAAAGCAATAGCATAGTTCACTGAAGCCTAAAAACATGTTGATTGCTGGAGGGGGTGGAAATGTTGTAAAGCAATAGGCACACGTGTGAGTGAACTGCTCGATAGTAGGCTAAATTGCCGGCGAACCGAGCTACCGTCTCTAGCCTTCTCTCTGAAGGACGCTACAGTGTGTTGCATAGCAACCGCCGTACACTTTGCCGGCAGCCAGGAGGGACTACTTTTTTGTATTCGTTAAAAAAAATGCTTTTCCGACTCTCTAGCTTTTTCAAAATTGAGGGTGTCTATGACTTTCATGACTTTCTTACGTAACCGTTTTATAAAAGCAATAGATCACTTCAGTCAGTGAAGTCAGTGAAGGGGGTCGCCGCCCCTCCGCTGCGCGTCGGGACGGACAACGCCCCTTAACTGTGGTATAATGAGCGTATACCACAGCCTGTTGTGATCTATTGCTTAAATATATTATATAGATATTTATATATTATATTATATAATATCATATTATATATAGAGCTCCAGGAGTCGCAAACGGCAACAATCACTTTCTCCTCCAAGCTGCGGTTCACTGCGGAGTGCAGGGAACGGTTGGCCCGGCTGGTTGAACGCTGATTGGCTGTTTTACGTTACTTCACCCACGTTACTTCACCCAGGGAGTGAACGCTGATTGGCTGTCTCACGCGAATACCGCTGCAAATCCTCGTGAACGCGCTCGCCCGTGACAGGGCAAAATGTCGTGCCGTCAATCAAATCTTGCCGCAGGTTTTTGCCGCGACAAATTTCGCCGATTCGCGTCTCTACGTTGACTTTGTATGGAATCGCGTCGCGCCGTTGCGTTTGGTGTGAACACACAGTTACGTCCTTGCGGACCCTCCTTGCGTCCACCACAAGGGCCTGACGTGCGCCTCCCAAAAAATGTCACCTTCCGTCGAGGCGACGCAGCAGCAAGGACTGTGATTGGTCCGCTCACTAAAACCCGAAGCAGAACCATAAAGGTTCAAGACTGCGTCGAAGCATCTGCGTGGTCGTTGCGTTGCGTGAACGTGGGACCATAATCAGCCCTTAACTGTTGGACCAGAGAACTGGTAGGTGTGTACACACACACACACGTATATATTAGTGCTGTAAATTGATCGCACAATTTGCTGTGATTAATCACGATCAATTGCTTTTTTTCTCTTAAAGGGACACTGTAGCATTTTAAGTAATGTATTAGCAAAAATCAATGTCTTCATTCACAATTATGTCCTCATTGGTGTAAAATCACTTCTGCCAATAATCTGACTTATCCTTCTGAGCGAAGAATTTCTTATTCATATTTATATTATATTATTTACGTTGAACGGGTAAGTCCTATGGAGGCATCCATGTTCTTCCGGACTATGATAAACTATAAAGGCGCTAGGTGGTACTAGCTATGGCTAAACACATAGAGCCACACGTATGGACACGAGAGCGTTCGCTCTCTGTCCATGATTGTTTTAGTTAATATAATTTGTGTTGAAATTGTAAATAATTATACTTGAAGAAAATACTTTTGTTTTGAAAATTATTTTCCTTTTTATATAAAACAGCTTGAGAAGACAACACAACTCATTCTGCATTGCTACACATTATGCTACTGTTGTTGGAGTTTTAGCATCGTAGCATCGATCCAAAACACAGCCAGCTCTCGCTCAGAGCCAGCGTGACTGAAACGTAGAGCTCCTTGTCGCTGCCCTAGTGCCCCGGCAAATTGGAAAGCCTGCACTGCACTTTCATTCATAATGCAAGATCATACTTGTGCCACGTGACACCACAGAAGAAGGAATCCTCATCAGCGAAAAAGGCAAAAAAGGGAATTAAAAAGACCACATGACCGGTGAATTCAAAAGACAAGGGTAAACATCGGGGTAGCTTTTCCCAGGTTTAAAGAGCTAATGAAGGATTACGATTTTCAAAGGGACTCTGAAGTTGCCTGCTTTCTTATCGACAGGTGAGTCAATGTTACTGTCTAAATTACAAGCCTTTCTCATTGCTTGGTTGTGTAATTCATTACATAGGCAGCAAAACAGTAGAACACGTAGAGTTAAAAGCCTAAACAGCCTCGTTGGTGGATAGCAGCATAGGCTCTGTTTGATTGAATAAGGGTTGCATTTCTTGCCTACTACCTCCCACCGACCCACTGCCTCTCTGTCCTCTCCCTACCGTTGAATCACCTAATGATGATCTGACAATGCACGCACATCGTAAAAATAAACAAATAAGGAATGTATCACTACTTATTAATTACTACTAATTTATTAATAAATTATTACATATAGTTTATGCGTTATATAAGCACAATCGTTGTGTGTCAAGTTGTTAACTGATGCTATAGGTTAGACAACCACATAGTAATGTTACCAATAAAAAAAACCAATATAAACATGGCAACATAATTCACTATCTTGCTCGAGGAGTAATTACTCATACATGCTCACACTAATGATTCAATGGAGTTTGAAGTGTGTTTGAAATAGCGTACCTCATCATCACCCAAAAGAAAACTTGATCAGGTAGTATTGGATGACATGTTGTCATAGCTTCTTGGCACATACCGCCTACCGTAGTTGCAACCAGGTTGCAACGTCCATTTTAAAAAGTGAGCACTATTCGTTTGCAGCACTCACAACATTGTCTTCAGGGAAAAACATTTGACATATTTAATTGTGTTTGAATGTAAAATAAGTATTCCAATATTTTAAGAATATTGGAATATTGAATGTATATTTGACAGCCCTAAATCAAAACAAACTGACACTTACCCTTGTGTAGAGCTGATCTGATCAGGTCAGGCACCTTCTCCATCTCCATGTTCAGCGTCTGCTCCAGCTGATCCAGGGCTCTCCTCAAGGTCCCAACGTATGACGGAGGACGGACCTCCACCGTGGTCCAGTCCCTGGTGGGTGGAGGATCCTTCAGGGATCTGAAGGTCTGGAGGAGGTGGAGGTGGTCTTCAGTGTGTGAGAGCTGCTTCACCTCTGATCTTCTATTGGTCAGATCTTTTATTTCCTGCTCCAGCTCTTTGATGAGGCCTTCAGCTTCTTTCTCTGTGGATTTCAGTTTCTCTTTAACCGTTTGGTTGTGATCATTCAGGCACTTTTCAACAGAGCGCTTCAGAGCAGTGAAGACCTGCAAACCATCGGCTATCTCTTTGTCTGCGTCTGCTTTGCTACGTCCCACTGTGTCTCTGATGTCCTTAATCTTTCGTTGTCTCTCCTGGATCATCTGCTGAACTTCAGCCTCTATCTTCCCCAGCTGGGCCGTCTTCACTTCATATTCCTCCTTCAGAGGTACAACAGGATGGGACTTGTGGTCCGTCTCTGTGCAGAACTGACACACTATCACCTGTTCAGTCTGGCAGAAGAGCTCCAGAAGTCGGTCGTGTTTCTGACACATCCTGTCCTCCAGACGGTCCATAGGCTCGACCAGCCGATGTTTCTTCAGGCCTGTGACTCTCTGATGAGGCTCCAGGTGGGTTTGGCAGTAAGACGTGAAACACATCAGGCAGGACTTCATGGCCTTCAGCTGGGTCCCAGTACAGACGTCACAGGGAACTTCTCCTGGTTCAACACAAGGCTGCTCTTTGACTCGTACCGAACTTCTAAACCGATCAACCACCCCTGATAAGAGGGTATTAACCCGTAAAGCTGGTCTTGTGTGGAAAAGCTCGTTGCAAACAGGACATTTGTACCGGACTTGGTCATCCCAGAACGTTGTAATACAGGTTCTACAGAAGTTGTGTCCACATGGTGTGGTAACTGGGCTGTTGAACACATCCAGACAGATGGAACATGAAAAGTCCTCCTCAGATGAGGAAGTAGCAGAGGCCATTCCTACAAGACATGGATAACAATAGTAAAATAACAGTTTGAACTTGTTCAACGCGATTGTTTTATTTGTTACATATATATTGATGTTTCAAGCCGAAATCCAACAGGAGTTACAACATGATGTCCTGCAGACAGGCCAGCTTCACTGAGGATTAGGATTAGATTGTTCTTTGTCTCCAGAAGGAGTGAAGGAGCCTCCATGTCATGTTACTCTGGCCTTTTTGGATTTAAATCAAAGGAGTTATACATTCTCAAAGAACATTTATATAAATGATTGTATCAAATATGGTATAAGTATGTGTCCAAAAACAACGTTTGCACAAGCTGAGCCAGCTGAGTGTCACAACGCTACACTTTCAGAGGTCGGAGATAGGAGTGAACATGGAAGCACCTTTTCTGTCTACCGTCACCCAGGGATACTATTGTTGAACGGTAACAGGGTGCTCTCTTCCTAGCTGAGAGGTTCTGTGTTCCATCCCCAATCTCTCCATCTCCCCTATCATCTAACATGTGGGCGGCGACCCCCGCTCCTTAATCTAGAATATAGAATATACTTTAATTGTCATTGTGCAGTGGAGCCATACAGTGACATGTGCTCGTGCAGCCTCTGACACAATGCTCACACAAAATACATGCGATGCGTCCACAGGCCACTTCTTTACATTCCCGATGGAAGGTTTCTGCTTTGTAATGATGGGGCGCTACGCTGGAATCTGGGATAGTGACAGGTGATCAGACGTGCAAGGGGGGAGGCTCTGTGTCCCTGTTTGATGTTAGAGGACTGTGACGGCCCTCTGCTCCCCCTGCGGGCTGCCTGCTGGTCTCCTGGTGGCCACACGGCTTCAGGTTGCCGGCCTGCAGTGAGGAGACCAGTTAGGGACGGTTGGCCTCACCTGGCGCCGGCGTAGGCCTATAAGCCCTCGCCCTCCTTTGCCTCTTTCTCTCTCTCACTCTTGCGTTCAGTTTTTTTCCGACACACCGCATTCCACACCACTTACATACGACCGACATGCATCCATACATAACTTAGAGACCCTAGATAACCTTTTTTCTATTATACTTTCAATAAATATCATGTATTGTACTACTGAAACAGTTGTCCTGTCTCTCTTTGTGTTGTGAGCCGGGCGTAACAAGTACACGCAGTCCAGTGTGTTGTCCCCTCGTGTTGCACATTTACCATGCCGGTCAAAGCTTGGTAGCGCAGTCTTAAGGTTGATTAAATCAGCAGGTACGATAATAACCTGTCTCTGTACTGCTATAGCAATCAACCTATTGGTATGATGAAAAGATTATACATATTTATGATGAGTCATGGATCAGAGCTGAGTACAGTACCTGAGTCTTCTCCCTGCTGTAGTGAAGTGAGCCACACCAAACCGTCCCACTCATTACAAGGAAATGATGTGAACCAACCAGTTGGACCAGTTCCCCTCCCAGTTCACGCTCCTCTCAGACTAGCCTCCTATTGGCTGCTGTTCCATGACAGTACTGTACAGGTGTCAGGTGTCCTGCTCCTTTCTAACCCTTGTCCCGCCTCCCACATGTTGAGAGGACGTCCTGCATTCTGATTGGCTCTAGTTTTAAAAAGCCAAACCACTGCAGGACAGACGCCTTTCTGAAGTCTGGACTGAAGCCAAAGGCTGTGCACACATGAGGGTGGAGTGCAGGTGAACCTGTCACGTTCCGCCCAACACAGAACATCCAGTCACCACAAAGCCTCACGCTACGCAGATTCAGGAGGAATGTGTTGGAAACCACCACAAAGAAAATGAAATGCACTCACAACAAAGACCGTGAAACACCTTAGAACTGGGTAAAGCCGGAGCAAGGCGGTTCTCAGAGAGTTACTTGATTTCAACGTGAAGCGACATGTGAGAACGTCTATTTCTAAAGGTAGAAAGACACGTTTGTGGACTACCTCTCCGCGTTGGTAACGTGTCCCTCATTGTCCCGCACTAACACACTCTTTGTCACACATGAGGTCTGTTGGGATCTACCCAGTGATGAAGACTTTGTTCAAACATGAAGAGAGCTATGATGTCTAGAAGCTCAGACACAAAGACAGAGACACAGCGAGAGGTTTTAAGTGTGCTACAGTTCAAACGTGTACGTGACATCTAGTAACACTTTTAACCGTAGGTGACTACAGACAAATAGTACTCTTCCTATCGATATGATGAATAAGTTATGCATATTCATGTTAAATCAGGGATCAGAGCGGAGTACAGTACCTGAGTCTTCTCCCCGCTGTAGTGAAGTGAGCCACACCAAACCGTCCGACTCTTTATAAGGAAATGATGTGAACCAAACCAACCAGTTGACACTCCTCTCAGACTGGCCTCCTATTGGCTGCTGCTCCATGACTCCACTCAGGAATGAAGAAGAGGAACTTGGGTTGGGCTCATCTCGTTACGCCCAGGTATTCAGAAGAGGGCCAAGGTACACACACACAGACACACACACATACACACATAATTGGAGTGATATAGAGGCGTTTTTTAAAGACTAAAGACTGTTGCCGTGATACGTTACAGTAAAAACTTCATAATTTAAATAGTGAATGAGGTCAACTGAATTCTTACTTGTTGTTGAGGTCGAAACCCAACAGCATATTTACCGTGTGAGTCACTGGTTGGGTTGGATTCTTTTCTTCCTTCCTGATCCTGCTGCACCCTTTACAGGCAGCCACACACACACACACACACACCCACGCACACACACACACGCACACACACACACACACACACACACACATTATGTAAGCTATGTCAGAGCCTACAAATGTACGACGACTCATGTACTGGGATTTAAAAATAATTATTTTGTTTTTAACTCTTGATATCATGTTGAACTGATACAGTTTAACATGTGCATGGCATTAAAGAACGCTTTTAACTGTACGTATTTACTGGAAAATTGTACTCTTCCTATTGATATGATCAATAGGTTACTCCTCTCAGACTAACCTCCTATTGTCGGTTGAAACCGACAAAATATTTTATCAGATAAGGTAATATGCCTTTCGCTTGGACGGCGTCTGCGTCTGCGTTTTCGGGGCTTTAAGATGCAAAAAAATTCGCCCACCCTCCAGAGTGGAAACCTTAGAAACGCTCCACCGCTGCGTTTCCGTCTAAAGGGTTAACAACGCAAAAGTGTGTTCTGAGCTGCTCACGCTGGCTCTTGTCTCGTACGCGCTGACGTCACATCCATCAAATTTCACACACTTTTGCGTCACCGTGTGCACGCAGATTTCCACCCAAAGATGCTCGTCTGAACGCGGAATGGAAAGTGGGAACGCAACGCCACTTTTGCGGTTTGTTTTTGTACCGGGACTGTTCCGCCGGTTGGGTAGTAGCGGACGGCGTCGGATGGGCCCCGCCCCCCCGCCGCCTGCTCCCCCTCCGCGGGAGTCACCAAAGTCCTATTTTAAGGTTCATCTTGTATTTAGCGTGAGAAGTGCCGTAGTCAAATAGATGACTCTGTCTCTCTCTCCCTCCCTCCCATCCCTCAGTCGGTCGGAGAACCGAGGAACGCTCTCTGTGCGTCTGTTCCACCGAGAGGATCCAGTCGGGCTGGAACCAGAGGCTCCATCTGCACCCTGAGGGCCTCCTCTCCCTCTCCCTCTCTCTCTCTCTCTCGCTCTCTCTCTCTCTCTCTCTCTTCCTCTCTCTCACCCCCCTCTCCCTCCCTCCCTCCCTCCCTCTCTCTCTCCCTCTCTCCCTCCCTCTCTCTCTCTCTCTCTCTCTCTCTCTCTCGTTCTCTTCCCCCCTCCCTCTCTCTCTCTCCCTCCCTCCCTCTCTCTCTCTCCCTCCCCCCCTCCCTCTCTCTCTCTCTCCCTCAAAGAAGACATTGATTGAGTAGCGGTTCTGACGCACAGACTTTGACATTCCGCCGCTGGCATTGATTCCAAAGTTGGGCGTAAAGAAGTCCGGAGTCTCCCCTATAGCCTATATATATATATATATATATATATATATATATATATATACATTTAGTTGAATGTATGAATAAGGCTCACCCCATGAGACGGTTGAAGTGTGAACGAGATATGGCACGTCACTTCTTAACTTCCAACTACGTTCTTATTCA
Source organism: Micromesistius poutassou (assembly GCF_964030765.1). Classification (NCBI taxonomy): domain Eukaryota; kingdom Metazoa; phylum Chordata; class Actinopteri; order Gadiformes; family Gadidae; genus Micromesistius; species Micromesistius poutassou. The sequence goes on along the minus strand of NW_028179227.1, from coordinate 4,676 downwards.
ATTATTATTAATTAATTGTTATTATTTGTGTTCACTCTGTAAAGCGTCTTTGAGCATCTTTGAGTACATGGTAAAGCGCTACATAAAATATATCGTATATAAACCGAATGTATTATTATTATTTTTATTTATTTAAAGTTTTAAGTTATTGTGGCTGTTTTCTACCCAGCGGTACCCTGGCGCCATCTGGCGGCGACTAGAGGAACTTCTTATCACTTCTTATCTACTAATATACGTTCTTATTAAATTATTATTTTTTATTTAGATTATATTTAATCATTACTTTTTTTGTTCACTCCTTAAAGCGTCTTTGAGTACATGGAAGAGCGCTACATAAATATATAATATATAAACCGAATATATTATTATTTTAAGTTTTAAGTTATTGTGGCTGTACCAGCGGTACCCTGGCGCCATCTGGCGGCCACTAGAGGAACTTCACGCGGTTATGCTACACGACCACACACTTGCGCCCCGTGAGAGATTTTTGAGGAGGTTCACACTCTCAGTCCGAGGGCTACTGTCGCAATCTCCTCCCTGAAGTTCCCCTTGTCCCCGACTGTGAGTAAACCCCCGGTTCTGCGTGGGTCTTGTGATCTGTCAGGGGTTATGAACCGCATTTCTGGAAGAGCAAAGATTCATACCACAATGACACTTACAAACACAACCCGAGCTACACACACTAACTACACACAAACTCATTATCTAGAATTAAACACACACGGGGGGGAGGGGGGACTTGTTGGTAAAAATAGTTACGTACTTACTTATACCGTTTATTGTTAAAATATAAATATATTTTGTGTGTGAGTGTGTAGTGTGTAAGTCAACTCCTGATTGTACAGTTACACAGCGCCGATTTTGTATTTATTTTTTAAAATGAAAATGAGAATAAAAAAGAGAATAAAAAAATAAAGATATCTATATATGTAGATATCTTTATATATATATATATACTTAATATAATATATATTAATTTATATATTAATAATATATATAATATATATTCTTAATTCTTAATAAGCCGAAAAAAGAAACAGAAACAGAAACCGAAAAACGGACTGAAATATCTTTTTTGGTTTTGCGATGATGTCACTTCCGGTTGAGCCACTTCCGGTGACGTCACTTCCTGTCAGACTCACCTGTGGATGGCGGACACGTGCGCCGTCTGAATGCACTCAGTCAGCGTCCACCGGGAAGCACCAGAGAGGCAACGCCGTGAGTCTGTTTGATTGTTAGAGGACACGTTTAAGATGATGTGTTACGGTGGGTTCAGTGAAACCATGTTTGATGTGTTGTTTAAAACGGTATGGATAGCAGTTGTGTACGAGCTAAAAACAATGCAATTGGCAATCAGAAGGTACACACACACACACACACACACACACACACACACACACACACACACACACACACACACACACACACACACACACACACACACACACACACACACACACACACACACACACACACACACACACACTTTTACTTTTACTGTTCTTTTTACCTTTTATTGTAATTTATGATTTATTTATTTTTTAGTGTACCCTTAGTTAAAACGGGGTTTGCGAACCCATAGAGCAATCAATTAACCAATTAACCAATCAATCAATCAAACACGGAGGCTGGTGGTGGAGGCAAGAAAAAAACGTTTTTCTTTTCTGACACCTTTGAATCCACACTGATTACTGCAGTATCTACCAACATAATGATATTAATCAGTGAAGGGGACGTCTTTATATACACACACACACACACACACACACACACACACACACACACACACACACACACACACACACACACACACACTGAATTAATTTCAAATAATAAAGAACATTCGGTTACTGTCGTAGTTAAATGGTAAAAAATTACTTATTTTAATAACTTATTTTGATTGGATTAATCACTAATTGAAACACACACACACAGAGAGCTAGCTGTAAAACTATTCTTGTTGCTCTCCTTCACAGCTCAAGAAGAAGAAACTGATTCTGTGAGTATAACGATCGAACCATGAAGAAGAAGAAACTGCCAACTGTAAGTCACATTTTCTTTTAATGCTTTAATGCTGACAGCGTTTAGTTTGAACCGGTTCACAGGCCCCGCCACTCGTAGGCCCTGCCCCGCCCCTCGTAGGCCCTGCCCCCCCCTCGTAGGCCCTGCCCCGCCCCTCGTAGTCTCTGCCCCGTCTCTCTCTCTCTCTCTCTCTCTCTCTCTCTCTCTCTCTCTCTCTCTCCCCCCCCCCGTTCTCATGCCTCTCATTCGCCCCTAGAAGATACTTTTCCCGTCCACTTTCCTACTACATTCCTCAACATTGCATCACATCCCGTGTGTGTTGTCCTACTGATAAGGGTGTGGTCTGACTGACCAGAGATGCATGCTAGGGTTCTGCGCTGTTTGAGGCCTTCAGTTCTGTAGACGTTCCCCCTCAGGGGAACCCAAGTGTTTAAGAGGCCGTCGTCACGTCAGTTACATGAACTGGAACGTCCTTCAGGATGGAGACAGGGACTCCTCAAGGAGACACACCGGGGGGCGAGATGTGAGGGCTGTCCCTCTCAGCAACTAGAACCCAACCTGGTTCCTGCACCTGAGAACCACGGAGCACGTTCCAACGTTTCCCTCCATACGCCTTGAAGCCCAAGCCCCAGCCCCCCCACCACTGGTCTGACCCACCAGCCCCCCCACCACTGGTCTGACCCACCAGCCCCCCCACCACTGGTCTGACCCACCAGCCCCCCCACCACTGGTCTGACCCACCAGCCCCCCCACCACTGGTCTGACCCACCAGCCCCCCCACCACTGGTCTCTCCTCTCTCAAGGACCTACAAACCCCCCACTGGTCTCTCCTCTCACAAAGGCCTATATACCCAGCACTGGTCTCTCCATCAAACCCTCCACTGGTCTCTCCTATCTCAAAGACCTACAAACCCTCCACTGGTCTCTCCTCTCTCGTTTGGCTTTGTATTCCTTTGCGTATTGTCATCGTTTGTGTATATACACAATCTGATAACTGAAAATAAAGAGGTGTGATCTTTAACCTGGTACTGTCCAATCTTTTTTACCCCAATGTCATGGGGTACTAAGTGTGTGAAGGGCAATCTTTGCATGTGTAACAGAGTTAGAAATAGGGTCTAGTGTTGTATGTGATTTTCGCCATAATAAAGCCTTTTTGTTTTGAGTTTGTGATTTGGAGCCACCGGTGGACAGTTTGTGTATTGCGGATCTGCTGCGTTTTGTCCCTGCGCCTCTGCCGTACCCGATCAGAGAAGCTGCATGCTCTGCATCGGGTAGGTACACTGTAATAAGCACTCACTTCGGTATATTAGTTTTCAAACAGTAAAATTGTGTTTAAATTGAAAACTTCGACATATCACATGTGTGATATTATTCCATACGCATTGTGATGATCTGGTTACATTTTAAAGTAATGACCGAAAGTTTGTTAATGCAAAGTCCGCTAGTAGGTGTCCATGCGGTTAATGTAGCCTGGGTAATACAATGTAGTTATTTTACTTTGCTTGTGCAGATGCTGCTTGTCCAGTCCACCTTTGCCTGAAGGCATGTTTTTCTTTTCTTTTTCGAAGGTATGTTGTTCCAAATATAAAATGTAAATAAGTTATGAGGATTATTAAGATAATATTTCTCTTATTTCTGTGCTTTTTGTATTATTGCATTAATGTAAAATGGATGAGAGAAGCTACATGCTCTGCATCGGATGCAGCATGTCCAGTCCACCTTTGCCTGAAGGCATGTTTTTCTTTTCTTTTTCGAAGGAATAAACCCAATATATTCCTAAAACGTGTCTCAATCCCTGACTGCCTTACAACCGTTACACATGGCATGGGGCACTACGTCAGAGTGTATCTAATGTACCCCTCTCCTCCTCCTCCTCCTCAGAGTGTATCTAATGTACCCCTCTCCTCCTCCTCCTCCTCCTCCTCAGAGTGTATCTAATGTACCCCTCTCCTCCTCCTCCTCCTCAGAGTGGATCTAATGTACCCCTCTCCTCCTCCTCCTCCTCAGAGTGTATCAAATGTACCCCTCTCCTCCTCCTCCTCCTCAGAGTGGATCTAATGTACCCCTCTCCTCCTCCTCCTCCTCAGAGTGGATCTAATGTACCCCTCTCCTCCTCCTCCTCCTCCTCAGAGTGGATCTAATGTACCCCTCTCCTCCTCCTCCTCCTCAGAGTGGATCTAATGTACCCCTCTCCTCCTCCTCCTCCTCAGAGTGGATCTAATGTACCCCTCTCCTCCTCCTCCTCCTCAGAGTGGATCTAATGTACCCCTCTCCTCCTCCTCCTCCTCAGAGTGGATCTAATGTACCCCTCTCCTCCTCCTCCTCCTCAGAGTGGATCTAATGTACCCCTCTCCTCCTCCTCCTCCTTCTGCTCCTCCTCAGATGGAAGAGGAGAAAATGTCTTCCTCTAACTCCCAGTTTCTCATTTGGAGCGTGGGGAGAGAGAAGCCGTTTCTCAATTTGCGTTCTCGTGTGTTCTCGTGTACTTGCGTTCTCGATAAACGTCATCAGTGGTAGCCCAAGCACTGTTCCAATTCCAAGAACGCGAGTACTGTCGTAAAACCCGTGTGTGTTCTCGATGCGTTCTCGATGAGGCCGTTCTACCGAGGATGCGTCGGAGGTGACTCGTGCGGACTTGGGACCGTTAAATATCC
>NW_028179228.1:0-18905 GCF_964030765.1 Micromesistius poutassou | reverse complement strand
GTGGTCACCAACCCTTCGATCGCGATCGACTGGTCGATCGCGATCGACTGGTCGATCTTTGAGACTCTCCCTGTAGCTCCCGAAAAATAAAAAACTACATACATATACATACATATAATAAAATATGCCTGATTAATGTTAAGTTTTGCAAGCTCTTCTCGCCCTCTCTCTCTTAATCAGTGATGGGAATAATGGCGTTGTATATATCGGAGTTACTACACTCTCTCTCTATCTCTCTCTCTCTTTCGCTACTGTTCTTCCTTGATTATAGGGCATGAGACAATCGCATTAATGATGATGATTTGCTAGGTAGAGTAACATTTCACAGTAAGCCAATCGGAGGTAGAGTTGGGCAGGTGTTTACACATTCGAAAGCACGCAGAGTCGAACACACAACGACACAAGTGAGTCAGCGAGAAACAGGAATGACGAGCCAAAATAATCCAAAAGTAGCCTTCTTTAAATGGAAGTATAGCCATTACTTTTCCCTCCAAGAAATTACTGGAACGAGTGTAATGGTGAAATGCACATTATGCCCTGGACAAAAGTAATTCAAACATCTGATCTTTCAACATTGCATGCTTCCATGCATTCCATGCTTGCGTGCATGAACATGAACATAAACATGCACATGCACATGTATTTTGAGTTCCATTTAAGAGGGCTGGAGATGGAGTCCAAATTATTTGACACATTTGAGCATTTAAAAATGTACTTGAAAGTATCGCAATTGTTACTTTCCACAGTAATATATATATATAATAATAATATAATCAAAACTGAGCATAACAGTTAACAATGGCACTTCATATGATCTGCTAACGGCAAGTAAAATGTATTATTATCTATGTTAATTTGTTGGTTACTATGAACGGAATAATTTCCTCATACAAATGGAAAATAGCCCACATGCCTTTATTTTTTGTGTTGGAATTAAATTATATAATGAAACTTAGAATTGAATGTACATTGTAAAATTCAAGACAGCTAGGTTTGATATGCTTCTTATAGTGTTTTCTTGGTTGCATCAATTTGCAAATTAGACCAAAGCCAATGTAATTCAAATACAATTAGCCAAATAAAAGGCCTCAAGTTGGAAGTAAAATCTGGGCTGTGTTTTTTCTCTCAACGCTTCAATAGGTAGATCTTGCCTTTCACCAAGGCTGAGGTCAGTGATCTTGGGCTTAAAAAGTTAGTTGATGACCACTGTCATAGAGGGTCTGATAGGAGGGATGGACCAGACCTCATAGAGGGTCTGATAGGAGGGATGGAACAGACATCATAGAGGGTCTGATAGGAGGGATGGAACAGACATCATAGAGGGTCTGATATGAGGGATGGAACAGACATCATAAAGGGTTTTTAAGGAGGTTGCTCATTTCAGATGATCGACTGCATGATTTAACGTTGAGATAAAATAACAAGTCAAGTGCAGAGAAGGGAGGCTTGAAAAACCCAGCACAAAGCGTGCGTATAAAGAGTGCAATCTGGTGCTGCTGTCTTACCCCAGGGGGGGAGCAGATGGCTAATTACAGTTAAAGACAGAAGTTGGTGTCTATGAAGTAGCAACGAGTCATAAAAAAAAAAAATCATACAGAGCTGAAACTCCCCCCTCACGGCAGAGCCCAGAAGCACTCTCACACGCCCCGTCCTGGTTTGCTCCCAGACACCATTAGGACCCACTAATGAGAAGAAGAAGGGTGCCCGAGACAAATTGGGGGGAAAAATTGAATTAAGTTGGATCTCCAAATTATTTGGAGATGCGAGATGCGAGATGTGAACGCAGCCAACTATAACTCACTTTCCATGGCCACACATCGAACTTTGCTTGACATCGCGAAACCTGGTTAGCGCCAGTGTCAGACGTTTTTTTCCCCTCCAACTTCTCCCTCCCAAAATGCAATTGGGCGTCCTGTAAACACCGCCTGGCCACCGACCGGTGCTGAAAATAACGAGCGAAATCTAATAGATTTGCGCGCATGAATTCCTTACACAATACGCAGTGATGTCAGAAATGATGGTAGACGTGATTGAAGCCGAAGGAAAAGAAACTCCTTCTGGAGTCTATTTTGCGTAGCGTGAGATTGATAACGAAGGCACTAATGGGCTCCCTATTAATTGGCCTGACATGCATGACACATCGTCCCACATCCAACCAGCACCACAAGTGATATCTCACCATGGAGCAGAGTCACGACGCAGAGGGTAGACCACAGATAGGCACTTGTTGTTGCTTGTTTTCTTGAACTCACTCCATCACAACATACATTTGTTTCAATTAGCCTCGCCGTGGCCCGCCCACACACACACACACACACACACACACACACACACACACACACACACACACACACACACACACACACACACACACACACACACACACACACACACACACCACTGGGTCTGAGTAGGCAGGAGCAGACATCAGCCATAAAACACTCCCACACTGATACCGTCTACCACACAAGTAAACACACGCCACATGAATTCACACACACACACACACACACACACACACACACACACACACACACACACACACACACACACACACACACACACACACACACACACACACACACACACAAGACAGGGAACCAAGCAGCTCAGAGACGATCTGCCAACCCAGAGACACAAACCAATCTCCCCATGGAGGGGCCTATCCCTATCTGAGATTTACTGTGACAGAGACGCTTATAGCACACAGTTAAATGTGACAGACCACATTGGGGGGAGAGAAAACTTTGTGTAATTTTTTTATTTTTCTCTAAACATATGCTTTGGTGTTCTCCTAAGAGAGTCAAAACTCACAGTGCACAGGTTGATAGATGATTATGAGAGCCTAATGAAAGCATGTCCAAGGTTGCAGTGCCCCCTTATGGTAGTGTGTATACCGTAGGTCGCATGTCCCACCAAATCAAACAGGTTTTCAACATTGCAATTGTATTTGATTTTACTTTTTTGGTGTATACTAATGAACTCTGTTAGAGGACTGTGGTGGAGGCTGAATTGTCTGTTCTTCTGGGATATTTTAATTAAAATGGTATGTGCTTAGAACTACTCCATGATTAAGTGCGTCATGATAATTACGTCAGATATTAAAACATACAAATAAACAAACAAAATGTATTCACAGATAATAATAAATAATTCATAAAATCAAATAAATAGACACTAGAATCCGTCTCCCAGTCAATCCAACAAGGTCTGACAGTGCCGACTTGTTTCATCCAGCATTTTTATGAATCTCAATTGCCACAATAACTTTATTCAATATCTTGAAGGCCCGTAACGTTGGCGTGGCTGCGCTCCGTTACCTGTAGAAGTTGATGTCGGGGTAGTTGGAGTACTCTGACTTGCGAGAATTGCGTCTAGGGAAGGTGCAGAAGAAGGCGTTGGCCAGAAGACAGGAGATCTGCTCCTGGGACAGAGTCAGGGCGTGGTTCTGCCTGGCCTTCAGCAGGGGGATGGGCTGACAAACACACACACACATATATTAATAATTATCAAATACACAAAGCAGACAGGGGCATGGAGACAACATGGCGGACGCTGGATAACCTTGTACAATTGAGGACAATCACGGCATTAATAAAAAGGAGGAGAGGAAGGGGAGACAGAGACAGAGAGGGAGAGGGAGAGGGAGACAGAGAGGGAGAGAGAGACAGAGAGAGAAAGGGAGAGAGTGAGAGAGAGCGAAAGAGGAGAGCGATGGAGCATCGCATGGCTAGGTAGGTGGCCAGGCGGCACGGTGTTTTGGGAAGAAGGATCTCCTGATGTGGGAGGCTAATTAGTTTAGCCATGTAGCCCTGCGCCGTAAGACAGGGGGAAGGCTGAGTTCCATTAGTTAAATGGCTGCCAGTAATTAAGGCTCTGTCCCCCCCTCCCCCCTCCCTCTCTTGGTCAGTGCGGTCGGACCCTGGTGGAAGGGCCTATCCATCTCCACTGATTAGGCTTAAAGAGCCTCCCAAGGCCGGGCTGAGGGCTGATGGATACCAGCCTCTAATAACCCACCCACTTAAACATTAGCGAGGGCTGCTGCGTGCAGACGAGCACAAGTTCCACGGTGCCTTTTGTTTTAAAACCACAACCGGCGGGCTCAAGCCAAGTCTCCACTGGAAAAAAAAAACACACACACACACAAGGAGATCATTTCTCCAGCCAAATAAATGTCTGTTATTTCATTACTCCCATAGCTCTGAGATAAGGAATTGAATTAGAGGAATGCAGATGTTGGCATTCCGAGATCGTCCATGATGTATAATGAGAAGGTACGGGGTTGTGGCACTTAGGAGATTGTATCAAAGTAGGATTCGATCGGCGATGTTTAACATTGACATACGGCATTCAAGGCATTTTGTTCTCAGTCTTCTGCTGTCCTGTACTTGCTGCCGTGGCATCTGAATATCCCGCAAATAAGGTACAATATTTGCCTTGTCTTATCCTAAAGTCAAGTAGCTTATTCTTTGAACATAACATTTTCCACCCAAAAATCAAATATGAATTAAATAAATTACATCAATAATATGCAATACAAAAAATATAGTCTTGTGTTAAAACAAATTTAATCAATCGAAAGGACGGCAGTAGGAAATCTGAAATTCAATCTGCGGTTATTGTAACGCCAACCTTTCCAACCAACAGGCATGGCCCAGCCGACAGATGATGGCCGTTAAAAATGTCCCTCCACACTCCACACTTGATTCCTGCCTCCAACATGGCTGCTCTTGCTACACAGGCAATGCGCCCACTTCATTACCCACCAGCTCCCTGCTAACAGGCACAACGTGGGTAATACCTGCTCTGTATAATTGTGTGTACTTTACATCCTTTGGTCTATTACACTAGTAGCCCACCCTTTCCAGAAAAAAATACTTTCATACTATAGTGACATAGAGACCACTGTGTCGGTTAGCGATTCAAGTAGTTCTAGAGAAGGCTGTGATAATGGTTAGTGGAATCTGAAGCCAGTCGTTAGTGATAACACTACATACCGATGTGCAGATGCGTGGGGCACTGAGGGCCAGCTTCACCATGCAAGGCAGGAGGGTGTCAAACAGCTGCTGGGCCTCACAGGGTTCCAGAACCTGGAGGAGGAGAAGCCCAGAAGGACAGACAGACATGAGTATTGTGTTGATGGTAGAGTTTAACAGGACTGAGATTGTGTTCAGTCAGCATGAAGGTCTTTGCAACACAAGTACTGAAAAGCAATAGTAACCAATAGTAAATGGCAAAGCAAGACCACAGTGAAAAACTGAAAAAATACTATTTCCAATATTGTATATCCTGTGTGTTCATGCGATGAGTGCACCCAGATGAAACTGAAGTTATGTTGCAGGTTGACAAAGTAAGGTCCTCGGTCACTCTTTGGTCTGTCAAACAGACACAAACAACCTAGGAGCACGCAAGAAGCAAGAAATGTGTTTTTCTGCTTTCCAGCCACACTGCTGTCACACCATCTCTAAGGGATTCCTCACGAGAAGGTGATGTTAATTATCTCTATGTCATTAGTGTCCTCCTCCTAAACGCTGACAAGAATTGTTTGTAAACTAGTGAACCTGCACCTATAAAACAATTGACATTTCAGACAGTCAAGACAAGAAGATGGGGGAGAGGGGTATAGATAGAAGGCACTGAAACAGCCGTTTAACAAACAAGCCAGCTTAATGTGGCTTCATCTTCAACAGTGCAGACGGTAGAGAGGCATTGGGATTGTCTGAGCTGTGAATCGGCACAGTGTGTGTGTGTGTGTGTGTGTGTGTGTGTGTGTGTGTGTGTGTGTGTGTGTGTGTGTGTGTGTGTGTGTGTGTGTGCGAGCGTGCATGCGTGTGTGCGTGTGTATGTGCGTGGGTGCGCAGACCCATTTCCTTCACTCCCATCAAGGCGGGAATGGGTGCTCTTCATAACTTTAATCACACCCCAGTACTCAGGAAGACACTCAGCCCTGCAGAAACCCGAGAGGCCAGCTGCACCTCCCAGGTGTTTACCGGGAACTAAACACGGCATAACCGTATGTCTGTCATGGAGGGATCTCCGACGGCGTGGCGCTTTATGAACCTCACCGCCGAGTGGCTCCTAAATGGGGTAGGAGCCCCTCCGTTCTTGCCCTGCGCTTTATGACCAAAATAAATACATATACGTCACGCTACGCTGTGTGCTGGTAAATATAAATTCGGGGCAGTGAGAGAATAATAAAATAAAATAAAAACAGCGGCAGAGCCGGTGACGACGCACCAAATGGGCTCCCCAAGCCCTCCCCACCAAACACCATTAATCTCGGGAGCAAAAAATGTGCTGGGCTCGCAGCATCTGTAGACACAGCTGAAGCCCCTGCCTCAGCAACCCATCTGAACCCCCCCACCCCCCCCCCCCTTTTAAAATAACTGTCCAGTAATTCTATCATACACCCAGATTTACTGAGCAATCAGTTATGAGTGTATTGGCTAGGGGTGTCAGAGTCATCTATCACCGGCCTGCTTCCATTAAGGTTAGGGTGGAGGGTTGGGTAGCCGGTCTGATTAAATGGACCTTCTTCGAACAAATGCAAATGACCAATTGGGGGGGGGGGGGGGGGGAGTGAGAGGTAGAGAGAGGGAGAGAGGGAGAGAGGGAGAGAGGGAGGGGGGGGCATGCGTGATTTCTAAACCAGGAAGTGGAGTCTCCAATTTGGCCGCGGGCATTTCACATGGCTGCAGAGCATGTCTGCCTAAACGCTGTCAGGATTAATGGGTGCACAGACATCATAAAGCGCTCCACTGGGACGGGATGGATGGCAGGAAGGGCTGGGTCATGAGGAGGCTAGCCACCGCTGGCCACAGAGAGCCATGCACTGTACTCTGCATTCATACACTAAGTTAGGTGTGTTTACGCATACACACATCGACCGGAATTCTTTATTGGTTGATACAAGAACGGACAGGTGGACAGGCGATTGTGGTCTACTCGCGTTGGATTGTAATGCATTGCAACATCTGCTTCATTCATAATATTACCGTGAATCAGTGTCATCATGATACAAATAGAGAAATCATTGACCGATTGATACGTGAAATTGATAACTCAAAAGTAATTGATAATTGAAAACATGTGCTATAGTAAATCAAGCAGGGTGAAAGACAGAGATAGGCCCGTGTTAGGATGTCAACCATGTCCATGGGTGCCTTTCATACTGGTCTACATGTCTGCATTCTCTACTTCACAGTAAGCTATATTTTACAGTTAACTGGCTCAGGACGTAGAGTTATGACATTGATTAGCAAATAAACATTGTAACACTTTCATTTCGTGGGTATGGTGAGACAATTTACTGTCATTTCCCAATAGTATAGAAAATACAATTAGAACATGACTGTAAATTATCTTCAGTACAGTTATGCTGATCCAATACCTTCCTAAGATACTGTGCAACAGACTCGGAACGGACAAAGACACACTTGAAATCAGTATAAAGTATGGGTGTAACGATACGCGTATTTGTACCGAAAATTTTCGGTACGGGTCTAACGGTTCGATGCACATTTCATTTCGGTATGTACCGAAAAAAAAAAGAAAATAATAATAATAATAGAAAAAAGGTTTTATTGATTATCACACACTCTGTGAGTGTCTTGTCTTGTCCTGATGTTTTGTGTTGAGGACCACAATGGAAATATGTCCTGGACTTTATTGTGTTTTTATCCTCAATTGTATTTGATGTATTTTCATTTGTGTAAGGCATTTGTTTGATACAATTGAATAAATCAAATCAAAATCAAATTGTTTAATAAAAATAAAATAATAAAAAATGCTGTACCGAAAAACATACCTAACCGTGACTTAAAAACCGAGGGACGTACCGAATCGTGACTTTTGTGTATCATTACACCCCTAGTAAAACAATGCACCAACGAATACCTACAGCATATAACTCAGCAATCTCCTTCTGAATGTCATAACCTCTTCAGGTCACCCTGCATGGGGTCGTGACCCCAAGGTGACCCCAAGGTCACGACACAACACTGGGGCATCACATCGACACGAAAACAGTGACCATCTCACCAGTACTCTTTGTCATACACTGATCAGGGAAGCTCACGCACCATTGCTGTGAGTGTATCAACACTCAAACCTTTTCCCCTGTATAAACCTGGACGTCTCCCAGCTCCGTTGATCCACAGCTGAGAGCATCAGCAGGATCTGACTGGGGGAGTCTATTTGCTGATGCAACAGGGTGGTTTCCCCTTCCATAGCATTCAATGGGACCTTTTAATTAAATTGGAGTGAGCTGTAAAACGGCCACGGCAGTTATTGATCTGATGCACTGTTACTGCTGCCTTTCTCTAAGAAGCTGTTTAAGAGGGAGGAAGAAACAAACCAGTTTTGCAGATGGAGGCTGAATGTGGGCTGAGTCATTAAGCAATGAAAATCAGCACGTGCAATTTATCTGGACGCAATACGCATTACGCACTTCTCCATGCCTTTTAAAGCTGGGGCAGATCGTTAATTTTACTTTTACTTTTCAATATTCATTATAAATTCACCGTATTTACAACAACAAAAAAGTTATTGACAACAACAAGTTCATCGTCTGACTGAAAGTGAGATGTTTTTTTTCTGGGGTTTCTGTCTCTTTGCCTGTTCAGATAGTTGGCTAGTAAATGGATGATCCTCTGAATAATGGCTGTATTCAAGAAAAAAGGCCACCCTGGAGAGTATCTATAGCACCCAGCCATGCTTTGGGAGACCCCTCCCTCCTTCTTACATTCTATCTATTCCCACTGTTAGCCAACGGCTACACCCAGTGTTTCCCTCAATGCATCCAACAGTGGTTGGCAGCAATGCTGATCAATTACCGGCACTACTGCAATCAGCTATACAGAGTAAAAAAAAAATTTAAAAAATTATATAGCTTTTTGTTTAATTTAAAAACATATATCATTACCCCCCTAAATTGAAAGATTTTCATTATTGTCATTGGAGCAATACAGTGAAGAAATACTGACAGCCAAATGGTATTCTGCAATAGAAGATCAGAATATACGAAACTATATTATACTATAAGTTCATGAATGACTTTAGAATACATTTAGGAAGCAGCCTATATATTTGATTGTTTAGAACAGAAGCAACAGTATTATAAAACCCAGGCGGAGGGACTGCTGCAAATTGCAGATTGAAAACTAAATTTGTGCTAAGAATAATGCCAAACAACGTGGCTTGTGCTCCATAGCTGCTCCTTAAGGATTTGGTCCACCATAAGCATAAGCATCGATAAGAGCATCTGCTAAAAAACTAAATTGTATGAATTTGTAACATAAATATTATTTAACAAGTATTCAACAAAAATGATAACCAGTGTTTCCCCCAGGAAATGTCTTAGTCAAGGTGGTCGCTGCCCAGTGTGAGGAGGCGCGGCGCATAGCGCCGGTGCAAAAACATTTGCCGGTATTTTGCTCAAAGATGCCAATCCGCACTAATGAAATAAACAACAGTTTATTTGAATACAAATGGATCTTCTTATTTGTGGCACAGCTGACAAGAAGCATTCGCGCATGCTATCCTGCGTGGCTGTACAACCACCAGATGCCGCCGTTTCAATTCCATTCAAAAAGCTTTATTGGCACTATTGGACTATTGTTGTAAACAGTATTACCAATGCATTATTTATCTATAAATTTTGTACCTGATGGAAGTACGTTTTCTTTCCCTACAAGAGTTTTGTACTTTGGTTATGCATAGTAATAATAAAAAAATAAATAAAATACATATATATATATATATATATATATATTTTTTTTTTCCAAATACATTGGTAGTCAAGGCGGGGCCCTAGTGTTGTTAAGGCGGCCGCCTTAACCATACAGCGCTGGGGGAAACACTGATAACACTGATAGCTGGAAAATACTAATTGACAGCCAAGAATCACTCCTAGTGGGGTGCAATGTTCAATGTTTCTGAGTAGTGGAGATTCTTGAGAGGTGCACGTGTGTTTGCGTGTGTGTGTGTGTGTGTGTGTGTGCGTGTGTGTGCGTGAGACAGGGAAGCTGTCTGCCACACACTGCTAGGGATGATAGGGATTCCCTTGGTTCACCTGAAACAGCTGCTGCTGCCATGCTCTTTCCCCAAACCTCCTAACTGGAAGGTGTACACACACACACACACACACACACACACACACAGGTAACACGTGTGTGTTTGCACACACACACACACACACACACACACACACACACACTACACTTGTGCACACACGCACACACGCTCCTGTTGTCGCAGGTAGCAGACGGGGAAGATTCACGCGGATGGGCCGCCATACATCGGATCCGCTTGAGGATAACAAGGCTGTGAGCAGCAGAGCTCCTCGTTAGAGCAGACTACTGAGACTGACCGCTGCTCGTTGGTGAAGAGAGTGAAAAACACCAGGCTCAGAGCGCAAGATAATACCATTGATTTATGAGTCTTTCAACAGGTAAGTCATGTACAAACGTGGCACCGTGGTACATCAAGGCGGCCGTCAATTCAGCAAAGGGGAGGATTAAGTGATATAATGTAGCCGGCAGATACGATATATCCTGGTTTAATAGAATGTGGAACAATAAATATTCCCACATCTACGACACCATTAATCATCTATGAGACCCCAGCACCACCCAACGGGTGCCCCCACCACAACCTCCTCTCCCAAATACCTCCACCCTGGTGCTTCAAAGATCAGTATCTTTATCGCTGTCTGTGATTTTTCACTGTTTCTTTCATCTTTTGCAGCTGGGACTAAACAAATTGAGTCTTATCTTTTGGCATACAAATCTTACCTCTGTACAAAGAAGGTTTAGGGCCGTGAAGTCCCACTTCTTGGCGTGGGCTATGTTGTACCTCAGTATCGCGTCCTGAATGCAAGAAATACACTTTGGTTTTTACACAGGTTTTAAGGATTTTAAACACAGCCAATAATTGATGATGGGGAACATATAAGGTGTGCATATACTCATAATCTGGTAAATACAGCAATGGTTTTAAACCAACTCCTAATTTAACATGTGTGAATTAAACTCTGCCATCCTGTGGTTGTTTACGGAATTGGGTTTGGATCCCACAACTCCACACTTAACTGTATACATACAGACTTTGGGCTGAAAAGTAAACCTAGGACATACTTTAAGCTCTACATCAGAATCTTATGAGAGTGACCATCTCTATCCTTCTTACCTTGACGTCCAGGGAACTCTTGAACTCGCCCATCAGGGCAGTCTGGATCAGCACCCATCGGCTCTGTACCCCGCCTCCACCCTACGCAACACACCACACACACACCTTACTGAAAAACATGTCTGCTGACCACCTTCGTGTACTGTCCCAAGTTAGGGTGGCCTCTTCTGGTAAAAGGAGGGTTACTGGTTTGATTTGGTAATCGGTTCCTAGTATTTACGTTTTTTTTCATTAGCATTCATTAGCATTAGCTTTAATGCAAAGCGTCTTACCGTAATGTTTTCGGTCATTATTGGGGATTAGGGAATTTTGCTCAAGGATGTCTACTAGTAGACTGCGAGCATTAGGGTCCAAACCCGTGTCTGTGTGTCTGTGTCAGTCTGTCCGTCTGTCTGTCTGTCTGTGCGTGCATTAATGGGTGAATGTGAGTGTCGTAAATGTGAACTTGAGTCCTTGTGTGTATTGAGGTTAGAAATCACATCCTCTACTCAGGATATCTGTATTGGCCCCCCTTGAAACTAAGATGGACCGTCTCCAGGGCTTATGCTTCAGTGCATTTAAAGTGTAGTGGGCCTTGTGTTTGCCAGTACCTCCGTCTCGACGGGGAAGAGGTTCTTCTCGGAGCAGGGCATCTTGACGGACATGTCGTCCCACGCGTCTTTGAACTTGGACGGGTACTGGATGGGGACCTCCCCCTCTCTCAGGAGGTCTGTCTGGAGCATCCAGAACAAAAGACGGATAAAATGATGGTACAGGGCTGGGTTTACTCAAGAAGAAATAAAGCAGACAAACTTCTTGGTTTTAATTGTATTTAGTGATCTCAAGAGTCACTTTTGGGATAAAATAGAGTATAGTTTATTTGTGATGTTATAAAAAAGTGAAATTCGAAAAATACAAATTAGAGATTTGATCTAACTAGATATTTAAACTTTATCTAACTATTTGCACTGGAGGGTGTATCACAAATATTACATTTGAAGTGATAGAGTGTTATGTTATTACTGCATCTATAGACATGATCATGACCATCATAGAAACAACATCTTCTGATGGAAAAAAAAAACTTAAAATTCATGCCAGCTGCTTCAATTTTTTATGCGTTTGTGTATGTATATGTGCGTGCATGTGTGTGTGCATGTGTGTGTGTGTGTGTGTGTTTCTGTGTATGTGTATGAGTATTCCTTAGGGACTGATTGAGGAGGATACGGCAGTGTGATGGGAGCTTTACTGACAAGAGGCCCTCAGGGGGTTGCGTGCTGACTTCACACTGCCTGACTCAATTCTCCCTATTCACAACAACTCTCTCCTCATAACTCCAAAGACAGACAGGATCCACCATGGCGCTCATAACCTCTTTTATGCATAGCTTAGCTCAAGTGCTCCTGTTGCCTAGTTTGTTCTTCTGTCTAGCTCAACTTGTCAAGCATGGCATTAACACTGCCAGGGTGGCAGGAATGGATGCACTCACTATATTTTAATATCCACCAAATGGTCGATATATCATTCCTTTACAAACAACACAAACAGATGCATCAGGTACACCCATCAGCAGCTTCTATTAATTAATTATTTCCTTATAGTTGTATTAGTGTGTGTGTGTGTGTGTGTGTGTGTGTGTGTGTGTGTGTGTGTGTGTGTGTGTGTGTGTGTGTGTGTGTGTGTCTCAACATGGGTTTGAAAGCCTGCACATGTGTGACCTGTTTATGTGCGCTTGTATTTGTGCTAAAAAAAAATATATTCAACAGCTTTACATGTCTGACTGACAAACAACCATGAGACAAACACCAACCAAACACAAAAGGTGAGCTCACCCTAACTGTGACTGTGTGGCTAGGCATGGGCTTCAGGTGGGACAGAGGAGGAGCACACTGGGGCATTCGGTTCAGCTCGTCGATGGGTGTCCCCAGCCACGGTCTGTCCAATTCGTCCAATGAGAACGCAAAGCTGAAAATGGGAAAGGGAGAGCAGGAGGAAAGGGTCAGTGCACAACGGCTTGCATTGGATGGAGAGCACTCCCAGCCCTGTCGGGTACTCCAGCCATGCAGACGACTCTTATTTCAGGATAGAGTCCAATCTAACTCAATGGAGAATAGTGTTCACCTGTGAGAAGAAGCAGTTTTGGGGAGAAACAGCAACGAGTTGCAAAGTACAAGAAAATGTACTTCATTGTTGTAAGTAACAATTGTAAGCAAACAGAACATATTCTGCATTATCCCAATGAGGTATAAGTAGAAGATATCTGAATATTCATATTTTTTGTACTTTAATTCGTCCCTGTTTCTTTCCAAAAAGGCTCTTTGTTACGGGCCAGAACAATTTTAAATGGGACTCTAAACTGAGATAAGCATCTCAGTTTAGAGTCCTATTTAACTTAACTTAACTATTTAACTAGAGTACACGATGAGGGCAGGGCAAGCCAAGCATTAAAGGACAACTGATGCGACTTTTCCGAATCCATCATCGAAAAATACACGGGTAAATAAACAAAACATGCTGCTAGGCAAAACAGTTACCCTTTTAAAGTGGTTCCTGTGTGGTGTCCAGTGGAGTCATATTTCGTATGAGAAGACCCAACACGTGCAGTTTTTACGGCATCCTTTGATGCAACCGTGGAATCCACTTGGGCTGTGACAGGTGGCCCGGATTCCAGTTCCAAAATCCCTGAATGGTCTGTGTTTGCTGCTAAATCAGGAAACTTGGGTTCCCTGTACGGAGTGGCGCTGTCTACTTGGAGATGTTTACATACAGGGCTTTCAGGGCTCAGCATCGCCACATCATCAGGTGCATCGAGAACATTTTTAGGGCTACAACTGAGATGGAGGCTGTGCTTTGGATTTGATGCCGAGGCTATTTCAACCGGGTGGGGTTCTGGCGAGTTGGGCCTCTTGCTTGATTTCTGTCCATTGTGGCATTGCATCTCAGCGGTTTCTTCTTTAGCCAAGGTCAAGCCCAGATCATCTGGTCCACTCGTGGCCCCAAAGTCCATGTCATTCTGAGAAGACGTTGACTTACAATCTTCTACCAGTACACACATTGTGGGTTTACCAGGAAGCTCACTTCTGTCTTCGTGTTGCGTTAATGTTATATCCGTGGCACCTTCTGACCCATCAGCACCTAGGTCACTATAATTATCAGATCAAAGTAGGGTTCACTTACTGGAAAGCAAAATTACACTTACACTTCTTTGTAAAATATGTGCCAATAAGTACATAATGTTTTCATTTCTATATATATATTTGATATATATATATGAGACCAGTTTTAGCTACTTATGATTATTAGAGATTAAGCAAATGTACACTACTGATGCACAATACATGTATGTGTCTAAGCAGGTTAGTTAACATGGAAGTTAGTACCTTTTTTGGGAATCCATTTCTTGATCCATCTTGAGGGAATTCAGGGAGAAGTATCAAAGCTATGAAGATGGAAAAAATTTAAACTTTCAAACTTTCTTGACTTTCATCATCACCATTCCAAGACAAAGGAAATTAGTATTTCAAAAATAAAGGAGGTACTAAAGCAAGAAAATAAAAAAGAGGCATGTGACTTCAGGTGTGTTATTATAAAAGCAATTAGCGTGTATCTCAGAATTGAGTTATAACAGTTAGCTACAAGACTGCCAGCTGAAACGGTTTCAGCTCCCGATTTCTGATCCGTGATTTGTTTCTGCGTGACGCCTTGACGATCTCGACTAAACAACACAGACTGCAGCCAGCACACCTTCACAGAGCACAGGGTCTTCACAAAACTGATTCTATAACGACCACCACAATATATGACGAGCTAGCTAACTTGACATGGCTCTTCGTTTATTATCAGTATAACGTTACCTAAGACCCATGACACACTACCTGCATGAGCGATTCATCTAGCCATCTTCTCATGGGCATCTTCTCATGGACATAGTGAGTCTAAAATACGACATATTACTTGTCAACCTGCTGAAGAATGACGCTAGCTATTGTTGTTAAGCTAGCATTGAGTGGTCAAAGTACAGACTGGAACTGATGGAGATCATGGTGCCAAACTGTCCATTAAAAAGCTTGATCCAACTTACAATCACGCTCTCTTTGTGTACGTCTGAGTTCGAAATATTACATTTTTTTGTAACTGTTTTGCATCAACGGAATTGTCTTGAGACAAAACTACTTTATGTATCATCCTTTGGTATTGTTTTAGTTTCAATTCGTCGCTGAGTGACATCACGGGGTGACGCAATCAAATCACAACCAATCAAAACATGCATTTGGAAAAAGGGGCGGGATAATGAGTAGGTATCCCAGCAACTCTATCGTAAAGAGAGTTTGTTGTCGTGCATATCCTTCCTAGGAATGTAACGGATGATCAGTTTCAAAACAAACGCGTCAACGTCTTTAGAAACTGAGTCGGGTCGTTCCTCTGACAGGAGGAACAGAATATATATATATTATTATTTTTCACCTTTTCTATAGTAACTATAATGGCACAATAATGCAAACAAGTCATTATTACGTTTATTTAAATGCTCACATTTCATAGATTTTACTGATATACAAAATGCGTACACGCTGAAAACAACAACAAACAACCTATTTAGCGTTAATCGTAGTGCAAAAGCGAAACAAGGGCCTTTCAAAGAAGATAATCAATCTGAATAATAGCAGGCATGAAAACATTCATTTTGTTCAATTGCTGATTCCAATGGGCAGGTTACTGGCTATAGTGAACCATCATCCCTCTTTGTTTTTTGGAGCAGGGGGGCAGCCTTGGAAGCACTGACTATGAGAAAGGCTTCACAATCTTCATTGAGATGTAGTTCTGTGGACACAACAATTAATACATAGGTTACTGATTTATTTATGATTTATTTCTATAGAATGCAAAATATATATTCAAATGTGGTATTCATGTGATACTCAATAGGAGCTTTATGGAGACATAGATAGTCTATGATCAATATGCAGAATGCAATGTGTATATCAGGATGTGTCAATATGATAGATGATCTTACAGGCAGGGAGTAGAGCATGATTGCCAGGAACAGGATCACCAGTATTAGAATAATGGATATGATGAAAATCCATTTGAATCTGCGCCACACAATGAATTTCATTGTCTTGCACGGATTTGTGAACCAGAAGAATGATGTGTCTGGGCGGCTGGAAGACAAAACATTAAAATAGTTCACTATCAATTGATAATTTTTGTATGTTTATTAATTTATGAACGCAAGAAAATATTAAAGATAATTAATTTGAACTCCTAAGAGAGAAACATCATCTTACTTGGGAGCCTCCAGTCTAGGGTTCATGTTGGGCTCATCCCTGCCCTTCCCCGCTGGTTTTTCCTCCACTTCCTTCTCCTCCACAATCTCTAAGGTCATCTCCACCTTCCCCTGTAAAACATGAAAGAAATGACAAAACAATCCTGCTAACACATGTACTCTGTTGATTGTTAGTTGTTATTTTTTAACATACCCCAATCACATGTTTTCCATCCTGCTCAATCAGGCAAGGCCACCAGCCTCGCACTGACTTCTGGGAGAACAAGGAGGTAGCTGGTGAAGTTTTGGACAGGCTTGAGCCTTCCATGCCCGGTATCATCTTCAGGCTGCACTTCTCTGGGCTTTTAGCTGGAGGAATCAGATGCAGCAGATCCAGCTCCACTGTGCCTGTGGCAGAGTTATGGACGTTAAAGTTAAGTCATGTGTTTTTTCAACGTGTTTGTATTGTCTGGGTTAGTTGTAAATAAAGAGCAGCATTGACCCACCTAGGTAGTCATCCAAGGAGAATTTGTCATTGTCCCATATCTGGATGTTCAACTTCGGAGGGATCCTGAATTCGGTTTTGTCCAGATTCCAAAAATTGTTCTGGAAAGACAAACCATCAACATCTTGCTGTTGTTCTCCAGTCTCATTTACATTTGAAGCATGTATCCTCGCTGCATATACAGAGAGGATATATTACTTAGTGGAAAAACAAGAGATGTTGAATTTATGTTACTCCTACTTTTTTAGAGACCAGACACAGTTGTTCTGCTGGCAGGTAGTCGAACCCGAAGATGAACCTCCAGTTGAAGTTCCCGTCTCCGTCCAGGGATCTGTAGTGGACATCTGTCTTCTGCTTATCCTGCTCCATCCCTGGCATCCATCTGGGAGACGTGATAGTGATATTTAACCAAATTAAAGTTATGTGTGATAGAAATATTTCACCAAATATGACGCCAACATTCAATGCATTGAATTAATGAATACATTTATGGTTGTGAAAACCGCATTTAAGGAGTAAAAGGTATTAAAAGGGCTCCTGTCTATCTCACTGATTCCCACAGGGGTCACTTCGGCTAAGAATGTCTCTACTCACAGAGATGCTTCCACCAAATTGAATATAGTATTACTATTTCACTAAACCAAAGCAATGTTTACTATACACAATCATGTACCCTTTAACGTAGATGTCACTCATGTTTTCTCCAGTGATACTCGTTTCGTCCAGTATGACATCTGTTGTGTTCCAGATTATGGTCCGTAGGTGGTACCTAAAATCACACCGTTATGTGAGGTATGTCCATGCCCATATCAAATAACATCCATGACATTATTTTGTAGTTTGGGTATTCATACCGTTTGGCTTTGCGCGGTTCTATGTCAAACGGCGGCCCAGGCACGCCAAGGCTCTTGGGGAAGATGTCCACCCACATTTGTATTTTCCCCTGAATTTAGGGAAGAAGTAATGTTACATTTAAATTAAACACTATAGCACACATACATAATCTTTGTCCATTTACATTGTGTTAAGGTCTAACCTGGGATAGTGTTGGCTGAAAAGAACTGTACAGAGTCCTGGTCTCCACATGCTCTGGTACCAACCCCTGGTTCCTGAGGACATGCAGGGCCAGCCTTTCCTTCGGTGGGCCAAGATGCTGGTGCTCCACCTTATTGGCCTCTGAAAAAGGACAAGGAAACAAAAGTTTTTCAAAGAATCCCTGTAGACCACGAAAGTGAAAGTGAAAGTGAAAGTAAAGTCAACATCAGTGTATAATTGTTTAACAAACAATTAAGACGTGTGACCATGGGAGTTATCCTTCTATTCTTTAAGAATGCCTCAACGACATCAATGCCATGGAGTGTTATTATGCCCACCAAAGTCCAGCAGGCTGTACTGTTTCCCTTCAAAGGACAGAGAGCTGCCGTCCATCTGTATGCCTGGGGGAGGAATCCCCCTCAGCCTGGCCAGGTTCTGCAGGATCTGAGAGGGCTTCAGCTGGTCCCGCCACTGGTTGGTCCCTGAGCTGTAGGGAAACACATGCTTACACATATGCTGTCTCCTGTGCTTGTTGTTTTATACTAGGCCATGCAGCACTTTGTTTGGAGCTACTCCAATTTGTTCTAACTTTACTTTGGTTACATAAGAAAGGTAGCCTGGAAATCCAGACCCACATCTAGAAAGCTGTAGGGTCTGGCAACAAGAAATGAAAATGGCCCAACTCGGGGGGGCACCAAGCATGCATTTGAAAATATCACTGCATGCAATTGGATAACACTACGACCAATCAGAAGAATAGAAGGGGTGACGTATCCAGACCAGCGGAGCTAACCAATAGATATGAAATTGTGCTCTCCCGAGAACTCTGGATTTCCAGGGTATAAGAAAGGAGAAAATCCACCTTGTTTATATTTTGTCTCAACACGTTACGCTGAAGCTTTGCTACATGTCATGTCATGTACATGTTTCTTT
>NW_028179229.1:0-7407 GCF_964030765.1 Micromesistius poutassou | reverse complement strand
GTGTGTGTGTGTGCGTGTAGAACATTATTCTGTTGGCTCAGCTGCTTGCCTGTAACAGTAGGGGGGAGGAGGAGGAGGAGGAGGAGGAGGAGGAGGAGGAGGAGGCGGCGGCGGCGGTGTGTCGCACGCACGGCATTCCCATTTACAGTGCTCATCATGTTTTGGTAAACTGTGGTTAACAATGCAGTATTTACGTAGCAGCCTCCGTGGGCAAACGCTGTCATCTCCCTTCTTATTAACCACCGCCTATGTAATCACATGATGATAGGGGCTGTTATGAACCAAACGGGTTGTCATATAATAATGGGCCGCGCGAAACTACAAAGGCAGAAAGAGGGACTTCACTACCCATAAGGCTTAATGAACTACCGAGGCTGAACGGTTGACACCCATTTAGGTTATCTCTGTGTCTCCGAGCACACCGTGTCTGAAATCACTGATACTGAACGTGCGCTGATGTAGAAACACGAATACGAACACGGACGTTCGGTATTTGTCGTTCTTTTTCTATTTCTGGGTGACTGTTGGTTCCTCTCCGATACTCACCGGGGTGAAGTTAACACAGAAGAAGACGCCGTTCAGCTCGCCTTGCATACATGACGATGAACCCAGAAAGGCAAACTGTGTGTGTGCTGGCCGCTAGGGCTGCTGGGACATCGCATTCCAC
Organism: Micromesistius poutassou; assembly: GCF_964030765.1. NCBI lineage: Eukaryota > Metazoa > Chordata > Actinopteri > Gadiformes > Gadidae > Micromesistius > Micromesistius poutassou. The sequence continues at coordinate 6,740 of NW_028179229.1, read as the reverse complement.
ACCCTCCACCATCCGCACGCTCTCTTGACATCTCCCCATCACCCCCCAGCACCCGGCTGTGTTTGTGTTGGGCTGGCTGTCTCAGGATAGATGGGGTCGAGGCTGGGTAACCTTGGGAGAAACAAATATTCATGATCAATAAGCGCTTTATTTGGAGCATCTAAATGATTCCTCTGTTTGAGGCCGCTCCTCTTCCTCCTCTCATTAGCCCCCGCTCGCCAGAGAGAGATTTATGGACGGCCCGGCTAAAAGGGACATTTAAAAAGATGGCACAATATCACTGCTTTTCAAATGTCATGTAATCACAGCGTATTGGGAGGGGTGGTGGTGGTGGTGGTGGTGATGTGTGTGTGTGTGTGTGTGTGTGTGTGTGTGTGTGTGTGTGTGTGTGTGTGTGTGTGTGTGTGTGTGGGGGGGGGGATGGGGACAGTGGGGTGGTGGTGGTGGTGGGAGGTGGAGCACAGAGAGCTAAGTGATGCTGCTGATAATGAATTGCCTCTGAAATATAATGTGTTGTGAGTGTGACTCTTTGTTCCAAGCTCAGTACACCAACTCCATACAATTAAAGTTATTTATCTTTCTCATTTTTTTTTTCTTCTTTTCACTTCATCAATTATATTGTGATACACTTAATGTCCATAAGGGGGATGATGTACGATTGGTCTAATTATTTCTTATTCACTATGCTTTCTAAAGCATATCAATTTTGTTAATACCATGTAATTAAAACACGTCAGTGCGCTACAAGTTGCTGCCTGTATTAATGACTATGAAAATTATTTTAATTAAATAGCCAATTATAGAAAAATCCTAACCATGAGAATTGACATTTAAATGAATTCAATTTAAATTGCTTCTCAACGTTGTTTTATCAAAGCTTTATGGGGTGAATAAATTATTACATCAAACAATATACTGTGTCATTGATCACACAGTAGTCTTGCGCCCTGTCCACACATTTTTCCAAATACACCCCTGATGTCATACATCATGCAGGGTGATTACATTTTGACAATAGTCATTTGTTTGCTGTGATCTTATCTGCATACTATAATTCCATGCAGTCTAATTAAACTTGGTGTTTAACGTTGAAATTATTATTTTGTGTGAGTGCGCCGACAAACATATTAGAAACTTTTTTGATTAAATGTCAACTTGTTTTAGCTTACCCCTCAATATGAAATAGCACAACAAGGTGCTGGTTCAGTGTCGTCTTTTTTCTCTGTCCTGCTCTTGAAACACAACGCTTTGAAACGGGACGGTAACTGTCAAACCCATTCTGAGCTCCCGCTGAATGCCTTTATACTAATATTGTAGTATTATCTACGATAAAAAACTAACTATATTATCAACAACCCTAATTGTATTCAAATGAGATGGCCGCTGACGTATACAATCCAGGAGGGATGACCCGAACTGAAGTCAACATTTACAGTAATGATAGGCACTTATATTTATAATCATGCGGCCCCGTCATCAAGTAGCCTAGTAGGCTTGTGCTCCAGTAAAGAGCTATTAGTCTTGAGTTATGCTGTGTTGATATAACCGGGGTCAGCCAAAGAGCCCACCCAGTTAGTTGGAAGGCTTTTGTATCTAAAACATCGTTGGCATCCCGTGGTTCTTGTTAATACCTATTAGGCTTCTCAAGCTTCTGTATTTTTTTTTTCTCTCCTGCATAGTGTTAATGAGAGTCATTTTTCAGACATTACAAGCTCAATGATTTGCAGTTAACCCATGCAAACATGAGAAATAGTGGGCAAACTATTGTGACATTCATTGTATATAATGAAATCTTAATATGGTGCATATTTAAGTGAAAGGTTAGCAACATAAAGGGCAAATGGATTGGCTGGCAATGAATTTTAAGCAGCTATTGATTTTACACTACAAGCCTACCTCTTTCCCTGAATGATAATTTAAAAATTGCGCCGCTTATCTTAAAGCTGATCTGACACACAACAGGAATAGTTTAAGGCATAAGGCGGATGGTGAGGGCAAACGGACAGAGTGTGATAAGCAACAGACCATTATTGGTGTTTACGTGCACACTTAGAATTTAATGGGAAATTGCTGCACGGTAGTTGTTAATGGCAGGTGTTCTCACAAGAAATACATGATCACTAAATGCTATTACGCACTACTACCGGAGACACTTTTACACTGAGCTATGCTTGGTAGGGTAATGGGAGACACAGCCATTATAGGTGTTAAAGTTAAATAATAATACAATTACAGGTAACACAGGTATGCACTCTAAAAACAATTACCCAAGTAGTAAATGTGATGGTCAAAGTTGAATCAATAATCATTTTTGTTTCAACCTCCAATGCCTTTAAAATAAAATGGACTCATGTGTGAATCATAAATCATCACATATAACATAAACATGTCAGTTTGCACTTGACTTGAGAACAGTTTGAGGTTTTTTTTTAAGTAGTTTTTCAACTTGAATCAGCAGCTCATTTCAAACTGATGTGAAGGAGATTATATTATGCATGCTGTCTATATGATAAAATAGGGATGTAATCATGTAAATCAGAATTTGAAAATATGTTGTAATTGTATTGCAGAGTTACACTTTACATACAAACACAACTCCATTTTAAATAGTCTAACTTCAGGTAAAGGGCAACATCACTTAGGGTAAATTACATATGGAGATAACTTCAATACAACTTTTTACATCCTACTGTAACACTTTATTTAAAATATTAGGGCCTATTCATATTAGTGGATCTTATACAAAACTATTAAATGTCCACAATTCATCTTAGATAAATCACCCAGGTAAAATAATATAATAAAAAATAGGCCTATATCACATATAGGTATCCTATGGATAAAACAATATGATAAAGCTATTGTTTTTGAAATGTTGAGATGTTTTCTTATTTAGTCTGTAGCATTTGATACACCTTAGCTCTGTCAAAGTGAAATGAACTAGCACCAATACGTTTCGGTTTAAACTCGGTTTTATAACAGAATTAGGCAACAGTTGGTCTACTTTAAGGGGTTCACTCTCTCACCTGCTTGTGTGCATTTGGGGGGCAGGTGTAAGAGTATGTCTGCAACATGCAGCGACACGTGAACGTCATTAGTTAATCATCTCAAACGTTGGCCTGGTCTACTGCAACCCTACACGATTTAGGGTCTAATACATAAATACAACAACTCCACTCCGTTAATCATTTCTATCTCGTCTCGTCTATGCGTTCACTTCCAATCGCATCCAGCCAGTGGCGACCCAGTGCCCACTTCGCTAACCGCAGAGCCTTTTGCACACGCACGCCTTATAAAACATGTAGTCTTATTGAAAACGTTACATTGTGCCGTTACCTGTAACAATCGAGTGCGTGTGCGTGTGGATCTCGGGCGCTATCTGTGCTCCGAAAGGCTTCCACTGTCCCCATAGCTCCTCCCCTCGCTGTACCGTGTGACAACAACAACTCATCCACTGAGCGGAGCTCCACTTTTCAGCTCAGCTCATTTTCCTCCTGTCATTCCTCCTCCTATCTTTGATCATTGTCCTACCGCCGCGCACACCAACCAACCTGAACCAAAACGCGCCTTTTTTTTCAAGCATCTCTTTTTACCTCTTCACAACTTATCAGAGGAGCTCAACTCTGGTGGGGATTCTTTCATTTTAAGGGCTTCTCGGCTGGCGCACTTTTTTTTTTTTTTTTTAGCAGGACTGGGTTTTATACTTTGAACTTCGGCTACTCTTCCCCCCCGTGCAGGTTGACCATGGCCGTACCGGCTGCTTTGATCCCGCAAAGTCCCCTGATCCCGCCGCCGCCTCCGATCTCTACGCCCGCCACGACGTCCCCGTCGTCCACAACTTCCTCGCCGTCTCCATCCCTCGGCGTCCCCCCAGGACAGAACCTCTTCCGCTCGGAGTTGCTCGCCACGAGCGGCGGCAGCCCGGGCATCCCGACTCCGACCGGGACCCTACCGGGCAAGCCCGTGTACTCGACCCCGTCGCCCGTGGAGAACACCCCGCAGAACAACGAGTGCAAGATGGTCGAGTTGCGGGGCGCGAAGGTGGCGTCGTTCACCGTGGACGGCTGCGAGCTCATCTGCCTCCCCCAAGCGTTCGACCTGTTTCTCAAGCACCTGGTGGGGGGGCTGCACACGGTGTACACCAAGCTGAAGCGCCTCGAGATCACGCCGGTGGTGTGCAACGTGGAGCAGGTCCGCATCCTCCGAGGGCTCGGCGCCATCCAACCCGGGGTCAACCGCTGTAAGCTCATCTCCAGGAAAGACTTTGAGACCCTGTACAACGACTGCACCAACGCGAGGTGAGTGCGCGTTCTTGCTATTTTTCGCCACGTTTTAAAACGTTTTGAGGTGTCCGGACGCGCGTAAAAGCCACACAGGCGCGCAGAGAGAGAGGGAGAGAGAGAGAGGGAGACGTTTATCTTGTTTCTTGTGATACATGATTTGGGGGTAATTGCGTAATGTTACCTGGTTACATTGGGTTATTTGTGTGTGAATTTAAAGAAAAAAAAACCTGTGTTTAAACATTGTAACTTTGCGCTGACGGTACCCTGTGGGATAGGATGTGTCAACTGGCAATCAGCAGAAAGAAAGTTTTTTCGCACGTGTGTAGTGTGTGCACACTTTGCTGTTGTGTTTCCCTGGCAGGACAGACAGATGTGTATCCACTCAAAAACGTTTTAAAGTTTTGTGTTGTTTAATTTGTTTATTTATTTGTGGTTAATCTAAAAGTCAAGTTCAGAAACAAAAGCTTGGAGCAAAAAAAAATCCACATTCAATTATCTGGTTAACATGTTTTTAGTGCATTTCCACTCTTAATTTAAGTTAGCTAATAGCCTGTAATTTATTCTGATCTACTTTACATAAAAGTAGGCCCTATTATGTGCCCTTGCCACAGGGGCCAGATCATCTCATTTAGATTCGTTTTTTTTGCAATATGACATAAAAAAAATCCCATATCCAAATAAAAAAACAAATACATTAAATTATTAGTAAAATACATAATTGTTAATGCAATGGAAGGGGTAAAACTATAAATATGTATCTGTATCTATAACGTGTAAGGCTCACTAGAGATAATAAGTACATATTTTTCCAAGTAAAACAACCTCCAACTATATTCTAATTTATTGCATGATAAAATGATTCTAGAGAGGCATCTACCCAAATGTAACTTAATAGACAATTTACATTATTAAATACGCTATTCACTTTTAATGTGGATATCTCTTCAAGTGGAGTTGATTTAAGCAGAGATCAATATTTGATTAAAAGCTATTTTAGGCTCCTGTTGCTTTAATGCTTTGATGTATTGCTCAGTGTCAGTGGATGGAGGCAGCCTGGTCATATTTGCGATCTTATCTGTCATTATGATTGATTCTATATTGATCTTAAATCAAGAAATGGGCCTGAAATGCAAATGTGATGCAAAGGGTGGCTTCGGTAGATATCACTGATAAACCCTTTAATAGTTCTATGGTTGGCTGAGGGAATGCATGCAGCTTTTTGTGTAAATCATATTTTAATGTTCTCACGCTTTGTATTTATGTGGCAATTATGGCGTATGGTTTTCTCCTGCATGCTGTACACATTCTGCATGTAGCTGGCACGAATTCAAGCACACACTCACACACTCCCATAAATACTCACCACTCACATGCCACACACACACACACACACACACACACACACACACACACACACACACACACACACACACACACACAAACACACACACACAGGCACACACACAGACACACACACACACACACACACACACAAACACATATGCACACTCACACATGTACGCATACACACACACACACACACACACACACACACACACAACACACACCTATGTGTTGTTTGTCTTTTCATTGCGAGGATAACAAAGATAATTAATATGTTAGATAAATTAGAGCAACAATCACGTTTATTTTAGAAGAAGCTCAAATAAAAAAAATATTACAACATTAAACATCCATAACATGATAAATACCAATAAGACAAATTAAATAGTGCTATAAAGAATAACACTAGAGTAATTAGTTATTTGTAATGAGAGAATTTTATTGATGCTCTCAAATCTTGCAGAATAATGACAGAGATAGCTGTCTTCCATAAAAACATATATATTCTATAACTGCTTTCGCAGGAACAGTCGCCACACACACACACACACACACACACACACACACACACACACACACACACACTGCACCGTACAATCGTTATAGTTTTCCTTTTTAAATTGTTTTAACTCTGGCGGCCTTTGTCTCCACTGCTTTGACCTTTGACCCCCTGGGTGCTTTAAGCATCAATTTTCCATGAAGGCGTGAATGGAACGAGCGTTGAGCACCTACACACAGCGGATCTGAGCAGGGATAGTAGAGAGAGAGAGAGAGAGAGAGCGCAAGTGATAGAGAGAGTGCTATAGTGAGTGAGAGAGCGAGAGAGAGAGAGAGAGGGAGAGAGTGAGAAGGTTGTCTGAGCACCCAGAGTGTTGTGTTTGATGCTCCAGTTGACCGAGTGTGTGGTTTGACTCTCTGATTTTTTCTTTTGGGGGGGGGGGGGGTGGTGGATGTAGGTGTGCTGGTGGGCGTCCAAAGATGAGGGGCGGTGGGTGGTGGGTGCGGGGTTGGATGGGTTGGGTTGGGGGGGGGGGTTAAAGGATAATGCAGTGCCTCACGTCGCTTTAATGACGCTAAAGTGCTAGGCTATTACTGGCACACAGAGAGGACTGT
>NW_028179230.1:0-1000 GCF_964030765.1 Micromesistius poutassou | reverse complement strand
TGGTGGTGTTGGTAGCGATGAGGAGGTGGTGGTGGTGGTGATAGGGGTGGTTGTTATGTGGTGGAGGTGGCGGAGGTGGTGGTGATGGCGGTGGTGGAGGTGGTGGAGGTGGTGGAAGGTGGCGGTGGTGATAGGGAGGTGTGTGCTGTTGACTTGGCCAGGGGAGGGTGGCGGTGCTGGTGGTTCCAGGAGAGAAGGTTAAAGACGGGGGAGTAGGGGAGGGTGGAGGGAGGGAGGGCGGTGGTGATAATCCTCCTGGGTCTCGGCCAATGGGAGAGAAGCGTGAGGGGCCAGTGGAGCGCAGGTCGTCCATCACTGGCTGAAGTGGCCTGTGTTCTCTCTGTCAAACATACTTAAGGAGTTCTGCGTGTGTGTGTGTGCGGATGGGGATTTGCCCTGCCATAGTAGTGTTTTAAATTTCATCCACTAGTCATCTACTATAAAGTTCGTTTTTTTCTTCAAGTTCCATTTCAGGCTCTGAATTATAAGATGAATGGGTTTTGATGGCAGGCTCAACCGTCCAGGGTATTGGTTCTTAATTCCTCTACCATTTACAGAAAGTAGAAATCAGCGTTTGGGCTTTTCCTTTCCCCTCGTCTCCAACAAGTCTCTGTGCAGTGTTTTCTAGCTGATTTACTTTTTATTTGGCCTTATTTGGCAAATGCCTTTCTCACATTCTCTGAACGTGTGTGTGTGTGTGTGTGTGTGTGTGTGTGTGTGTGTGTGAGTGTGTGTGTGTGTGTGTGTGTGTGTGTGTTCGTGTCTACCAGGACAGTTGGCAATCAGGTCTGAGACGTTTCCCGGCTGGGCAGTAAAAGATTGACTGAAATGAAAAGCGGTTAAGGCCTGTATTATTGTTCATTCTTAAGGGGGGGAAACGGATTCTTGCCGGGCCGTGAAGACAAGTGCCTGGGATCCTAAAGTTGGGCTTGAGGGGTGGAAATAGCAGAGGAGAGATTACCGACATGGTGAGACGTCCCCTGTACCGAGCAAATACGCC
>NW_028179231.1:0-17344 GCF_964030765.1 Micromesistius poutassou | reverse complement strand
GGATTCGTATCGTGCGCCAAGATGTTCATAAAACGCAAAAAGACAAAAGACGACCACAATCCAACGTGCAGGAGAATGTTGAACTTTTAAACGCAGGGAAACGCTTGAAAAGGTAAACTCCTCACCGAGTTGCAAGAACGACGAGAAGTAATAAAAGGACGCCCGCCAACTCGTCGCTCATCTTCCCTCCAGCAGATCAGAGTATTCCGTCCTGAGCGTTAGAACGCGTCACACCGCGGCGCGCGGCGGACCCTCGGCTCTCCTCCGCCGTGACGACCAATAATCCGTCTTCTCAACTTCTTCGTCGTCGTCATCGCCAGCCCTCCCGCACCCCCCCCCCCCCCCCCCAACATGCACGCACACACACACGCACGCACGCACGCACGCACACACACGCACTACTTCTCCTGCGTGTCTTTCATCCCAGGTCCACGCAGGTTGGTTCCTTCGTGCTCGTGGACCTTTTAAAGGGTTCGGCGGAAGACCGGCGTTAGGAAAAAGGAATCCAGAAAGAGAATAAAGCTTTCTCCTTCTCCCTCGATGTGGTGGTGGCGCCACTTGAGCGACATGTGGAGCCGTGTAGTCCGCCTGGGAGAGAGAGAGAGAGAGAGAGAGAGAGAGAGAGAGAGAGAGAGAGAGAGAGAGAGAGAGAGAGAGAGAGAGAGAGAGAGCTCTTAATGAAGTCTACATCCACTCTGGGCGGTGGACGTTGTTGGACCTTTTCAAACCACACCTGATTAAAGATATGTTCATTAATGAGCGGCCCGTGGGTGTACTTTATACGTTGATCATGCCATGAAATTGAACAAAAAAAACAAAACCAATGTAATAATTGGAATGACGTAAAAAAGAGCCTACGGTACATTAAGTAAATCTGTGTATTGTTTTTTGTTAACAGGGACCATGTATAGAACAGGTTCTATACCAGGGTTAGCTGAACAGCTCACCTGGTAGGATATAGTTTGTGCAATAAACCACAGACCGAGATAGAATTCCCTTCAAACATTGTTTGAAGGACTAGTGCACCCCCTGGCGGTATAAGGAGGCATTACACTCGCTCACCCACCCACAAATATCGATCTTTACAAGGGTAGGTAGACTCTCTCTCTCTCTCTCTCTCTCTCTCTCTCTCTCTCTCTCTCTCTCTCTCTCTCTCTCTCTCTCTCTCTCTCTCTCTCTCTCTCTCTCTCTCCCAATTCCATTCAATTCAAAAAAGCTTTATTGACATGAGAAATATCCATTCAATTCAAAAAAGCTTTATTGACATGAGAAATATACATTTGCATTGCCAAAGCGGGTGAACAATAAAATAAAAAGGGTTAGAAAATAAAATGAAAAGTTAAAAAGGTCAGGTATATAATATCTAATATAATAAGTATAAAACGTTAAATACAAAATATATATACATGTCAAATATTTAAGCAATATCACACGAGAGGGAGTGCTGTTGTACTGTATATCAGCACGGCTGTGATTCGGTCGTAGGCACGAGGCCGCAGGCCGAGTGCCGCAGATAATCACACCGTGCTGATATACAGTACAACAGCACGACCTCGAGTGTGATATTGCTTTTATACAACAGTGCTACGAGCACATTTTATTAGTTAACAGTAATAAGAAACAAGAGATTATGATTTGTTTGTTTAGTAATCATTTATTCGGCTCCGCCAACAAAAATAGTTCCGCAACTGAAGGGAGACTAGGCTGTTGCCAGGCAACACATATACAGTACATAAACATTCCTAGACACAAGCTCGCTACTCTGTGTCCTCCGAGTCTGATGATGACCATTCATAGTTCAAATCAAATTTTATTTTTGGAAATATGTCCATCTTTACCGTGCAAAGTTTGCCACAATCTAAGATAGGCTATTTAACAGCTGATGTAACGTTAGCTAATAACGGTTATTAGAACGCCCGTACAGCGGAGTGATTATGTCTGTGAAAAGTCCCAGTGCTGTTATACTGTATATCAGCACTATGGAATGTCTCGTTGTCCAATCAAATTGCTCGGTTGGGACCGGTCGGAACTAACTGTTGTATAATATGCTATAAAAGTACTGTAATGACCTCATCTGTGACTTAGGAATGTCCAATCACAAGTACTTGTTCAACATTTATTGTTTCCAACCTGGTCACTGTATGGCCGTAACCAACGCAACGTAAAGCAGGTGAGGTGAAAGTGGGAGGTCCACTCACCTGATTGAAGCGCGGGCCCGTCGAGAGTCGAACCAGTAAAATCCCAAAGGGGCGTGTTTGAATCTCGTGCACGGGCACGTTGACTACGGGCACGCGCTATAAACGGGAGCTAGCGCTGGTCTCAGCGCGTTGTCTCGTCAGGAGAGACGCGCCACCGGTAAGCTGCTGTTTGTGTCCATTGAGCCGCGGTTTAAGTTGGTCTGTCTGGTCACGCTCTGTATCCCTGGAAATGTTTGGAGTTGGGGCGTCTTCGCTGTCACACGAGAATACGTCCTGTTTGCGGTGCAGGCTGGGTAATGTAGTTCATCGCTTCACACAGGTAATGGTTTGCTGTGCTCAGCGTTGCTGCTTAAAACTACACTCACTGTTTTGCACGGCAGTGCAATGTTTAATGTATATTTAGTGTTTAATGTGCAATGTTGCTTGTGCGGGGAATTGTTGCATATTCAGTTTAAACACTAATTATTTTATACTATACTATATTATATATTATACTATTATTATAACACTAAATACTGACTATTGTAATTTATGTTTGTATATTATTCAGAATTGATAGTATATTATGTAAGTGGCTATCAATATTGTTGTTTACACCGTAGCCTTTCTATTCTACAGGTTTATAACCTGTTATTTGTGGACTAAAACAACTGCATAAGGAAAATCAAACAAAGCAAATAAAAAACCACAAAGAGTTAAAACAACGTGTCTCCTTCTCGCGCCCCGTTCGGTGGGGAGAATCTTAAAGAACACACACACACACACACACACACACACACACACACACACACACACACACACACACACACACACACACACACACACACACACACACACACACACACACACACACGGGGCGTGTGTCCGTGGGGGCGGGGCCAGGAGAGGACGTGATGTTCGCGAAACGAAACTTAAGGTTGACAGAAACCCGACGAGGAGGAAGCAGTTCTCTCCCTCAGGAGAACAACACAACACGTTTTGGGACACACACAGTCTGACCGACAGCAACCGCAACCAGGTGAGTAAAACAACACAACCTCCGCGCCTCTCTCCCCGCGGTGTGACCCCGTACGGACCGGCCCTACAGCGGGTTATGATGTGAACTAGGGGAGCGCTAGGATCGGACAGGCAGCCTGTCAGGCAAACTCCTCACCCTAGCCCTAAACCCTCACCCTCACCCTAAACCTAACCCTCACTGTAACCCTAACCCTCACCCTAGCCCTAAACCCTCACCCTCACCCTAAACCTAACCCTCACCCTAACCCTCACCCTCACCCTAAACCTAACCGTAACCCTATCCGCGAAACGGACCCGTGTCGGGGTCCACCTGCACGCCGCGTTGGAGCCGCTACGGAGGCAGATCGCGGACCCTCTCGCCCGCAGCTGCAGCCCGTCGACGGACGCGCAGCGGGTATGAAAGGCGTTGGCCTTGCGTGGGACGCTCCCGAAGTGCATTGTGGGTCCGTCCGTCAAGTTTAACTTTTCAGGCAGCGACGGATCCGTCACCCAATCAGATCGCGTTATGCAAATATACGCACGTGCACTGTCTTCTTTCAGCTAAGCTTTCTGTAACCTTTTTGTAACCAGAATGCGCTTTCTCTAGACATCACACGGTCATATGAATCATGTAGTCATATTAATCATGTAGCCATATTAATCATGTAGCCATAGTAGACATGTAGTCATATTGATCATGTAGTCATATTAATCATGTAGTCATATTAATCATGCAGTCATATTAGACATGTAGTCATATTAAACATGTAGTCATATGAATCATGTAGTCATATTGGACATGTAGTCATAGTAGACATGTAGTCATATGAATCATGTAGTCATATTGGACATGTAGTCATAGTAGACATGTAGTCATATGAATCATGTAGTCATATTAGACATGTAGTCATATTAATCATGTGGTCATAGTACATGTGGTCATATTAGACATGTAGTCATATTAATCATGTAGTCATATTAATCATGCAGTCATATTAATCATGCAGTCATATTAATCATGTAGTCATATTAGACATGTAGTCATATTAATCATGTAGTCATATTAATCATGTAGTCATATTAATCATGTAGTCATATTAGACATGTAGTCATATGAATCATGTAGTCATATTAATCATGCAGTCATATTAATCATGCAGTCATATTAGACATGTAGTCATATTGATCATGTAGTCATATTAGACATGTAGTCATATTAATCATGTAGTCATATTAGACATGTAGTCATATTAATCATGTAGTCATATTAATCATGTAGTCATATTACACAGTTCTGTTCTTTTTGAGTGAAGTGGGGCACTAAAGGTCCCATGCTACTTTACGGATGCCGTTATATCGGTGTTAGTGGCCCCTAATACAGTATTTGAAGACTCATTCCCGAAATTCATCCTTGGTGCAGAGTTCCAGCCGCTACGGGCCAGTCCCACAATGAGCTCCACAAACGTTCCTGTAGCTTTAAGGCTAATGAGGAGGAGAGAGGCGGTCTTTGATGAAAAGGTTACAATCCCTTCAAATTACCCTAAAAATGATTTGGCCAGAGGATGATGTAGACATGGTAATCTATCCAGTTTCTAAAGCCGATAGGCGCACATTAATCACACATTTAACAGGCATGACACTGGAATGTCTGCAATGTCCCATCCTGAATAGTATGGGCTTAAATTTGTCTCATTAATATCTGTAAACGCACAGATGGTGATCTACAAATATTTTTGATTTGCACACGTGTTTTGCTATCCACAAATACAAATTTATAATTTGTAACTTGTATTTTGGTTTTTACATACTTATATATAAAAGTATAAAAAAGTACAAATATATTGTGTTTTTGTAAATACACAATTTTCCATTTGTAAAAACAAAAAGCCATTTGCAAAACTGAAAATTCTGCTCGTGAAGTATGACTCAGCATTTGTGGATCATTACTCACGCACGCGCATCTCTTTCCTCACTTACGCATTTTTGAGACATTCTTGTCGAAGATCCGCACAGATCCACAAGCAAATAGCTCGTGATTCACAAATGGCCCGCCCTCCTCAACCAGTAGGTGGCAGTGTTGTTCTATGCATTGATACTGCATTGGTACTTACATGACCAACAGGCTGACAGGCTGTTGGTCATGTTTGATGAAAAAGTACATGAAGTGCTTTGGGGTCAATTCTTAATTTAAACATTAATATTTTTAATGATGCACCAGGTTAGGCAAGGCAACTTTATTTATATAGCACTTTTCATACACAAGGCAGACTCAAAGTGCTTCACATATTAACATTGTCATACAATAAAAAGAAAATAATAGATAGTAAAATAAAAAAAAAAGAGTAAAATAAATAGAAATAAAGGCTAAAGTTAAAAAAGCATTTTAGAAAGTGCAATGTATTTAAGATCAGATCAACAGTCTCTCTGGTATACCCACGTGGTATACCCACTTTCTCTGGGACTCCAACCCGGATTCTAGGACTCTAACCCAGACAGAACTCTGGTCTCAAACCCTTCAAAGTCCATTCAGGTTAGAGGGTTCCCTGTACAATTTACAGCATTAGTTCTGTGAGAATTTATAAAACGGGTGGCTTGAATCAAGCGATCTGATTGGTTCCCAACTGTTGTATATTGAGCGTATACACGCAGCTATGACGCCCGTTCAGTTTACAAAGTTCAGTATCACTCCGTGCCTAACTTGAACTGTTGTTTATTTATATATAAAAGCGATAGCATAGTTCACTGAAGCCTAAAAATATGTTGATTGCTGGAGAGGGAACGGTGCACACGGTGAGTGAACTCGATAGTAGGCTAAATTGCCGGCGAACCGAGCTACCGTCTCTAGCCTTCTCGCTGAAGGACGCTACAGTGTGTTGCATAGCAACCGCCGTACACTTTGCAGGCAGCCAGGAGGGACTACTTTTTTGTATTGGTTAAAAAAATGCTTTTCCGACTTTCTCACTTTTTCAAAATTGAGGGTGTCTATGACTTTCATTTCGCCATACTTATGTAACTGTTTTATAAAAGCAATAGATCACTTCAGTCAGTGAAATGTGCTCATTAGATCAAATCTGCAATTAATCGATTCCGGACGTCATGACTATTTTAATAACTTCCAATGTTGTGGTTTTGTGTCATTTGGATACGTTGTATTTGAACCTCTAGATAGTTTTCAGGGACAGAAAAAGTGCTTCCATGTTAAAAGTGAAAGTGTAGCGTTGTGACACTCGGCTGTTTCAACTGGGCAGAAGTCTGAGACTTCTCACCCTATGCAAACGTTGTTTTTGGACACATACTTATCCCATATTTTAGACAATAATTGATATAAATGTACTTTGAGAATGTATAATTCCTTTAATTTAAATCCAAAGTAACATGACATGGAGGCACTTCACTCATTTATAAACGAAATAATCAGACAAACATTTTAAGGTGAGTCCAAAATATTGACCCCTCATCCTCAGTGAAGCTGTCCTGTCTGCAGGACTTCATGTTGTACCTCCTATTGGATGAAGATTTCTGCTTGAAACAACAAAATATATAACGTATAAAGCACTTGCATTTGAACGAGTTCAAACTGTTATTTTACTATTGTTATCCATGTTTTCTAGGAATGGCCTCTGCTACTTCCTGGTCTGAAGAGGACTTCTCCTGTCCCATCTGTCTGGATGTGTTCAACAGCCCAGTTTTCACACCATGTGGACACAACTTCTGCAGAACCTGTATTACAACGTTCTGGGATGACCAAGTCCAGTACAAATGTCCTGTTTGCACCGAGCTGTTCCACACAAGACCTGATTTACAGGTCAATACCTTCATATCAGGGATGGTTGATCGGTTTAGAAGTTCTGCACCAGTCAAAGAGCAGCCTTGTGTTGAACCAGCAGAAGTTCCCTGTGACGTCTGTACTGGGACCCAGCTGAAGGCCGTGAAGTCCTGCCTGACGTGTTTTACCTCTTACTGCCAAACCCACCTGGAGCCTCATCAGAGAGTCGCAGGCCTGAAGAAACATCAGCTGGTCGAGCCTATGGACCGTCTGGAGGACAGGGTGTGTAAGAAACACGACCGACTCCTGGAGCTCTTCTGCCAGACTGAACAGGTGTGTGTGTGTGTGTTGTGCACAGTGACGGACCACAAGTCCCATCCTGTTGTACCTCTAAAGGAGGAATATGAAGTGAAGACGGCCCAGCTGGGGAAGATAGAGGCTGAAGTTCAGCAGATGATCCAGGAGAGACAACGAAAGATTAAGGACATCAGAGACACAGTGGGACGTAGCAAAGCAGACGCAGACAAAGAGATAGCCGATGGTGTGCAGGTCTTCACTGCTCTGAAGCGCTCTGTTGAAAAGTGCCAGGATGATCACAACCAAACGGTTAAAGAGAAACTGAAATCCACAGAGACAGAAGCTGAAGGCCTCATCAAAGAGCTGGAGCAGGAGATAGAAGATCTGACCAATAGAAGATCAGAGGTGACGCAGCTCTCATACACTGAAGACCACCTCCACCTCCTCCAGACCTTCAGATCCCTGAAGGATCCTCCACCCACCAGGGACTGGACGACGGTGGAGGTCCATCCTCCGTCATACGTAGGGACCTTGAGGAGAGCCCTGGATCAGCTGGAGGAGACACTGAACATGGAGATGGGGAAGGTGCCTGTCCCTAAACCAGATGTAAAGAAGTGTAAGTGTTTGTTTAGTTTGATTCGTCTTAGGGTTGTCCAATGATCCAGAATGTCTCCGGTATGATACTGTGCCACACCGCCCATACCGCTGTTCGGTCATATTCTTTTTGAAGAGCAATTGAACCCAAAATTGATGCCATTTTATCACTGTTACTAAAACAAGACCAATCATCTCGAGAACATGAATGAAATCCTATGTTTTTTGTCTCCCCAAAACACAATGTGATCATTCCACTCTGCTCCGAACACAGGTGGTGTTCTTGAACACCATGTTCTTGAATGTCTTCCCAATCAGGGTCTTCATATTGAACCTCTTCTTGGCTTTCCTCTGCTTGTAGCCTCACCAGTCTCTCCCCCTACTAACCTCGTGAGGAGATCCCAGGATCAGCTGGAGGAGACACTGAACATGGAGCTGGAGAAGGTGGCTGACCTGAGATCAGCTCTAAACAAGTGTAAGTATCTGATTAGTTTGATTTAGGGCTGTCAAATGTACATTCAATATTCTTAAAATATAAAGATTTATTTTACAGAACAAAATGAAACATGTCAAATGTTTTTCCCTGAAGACAATGTTGTGAGTGCTGCAGTGTAAAGTGAGGTTGAAAACATGATAAAGCTACATAGCTTAAAGGGACACTGTGTAGGAATTACTCCCATCTCGTGGTAAAATGATATAGTGCATTCAAACGAACAGTGCTCTCTTTTTAAAATGGACGTTGCAACCTGGTTGCAACTACGGTAGGCGGTATGTGCCAAGAAGCTATGACAACCTGTCATCCCATTCTTTCGGGTGATGATGAGGTACGCTATTTCAAACAAACTTCAAACTGCATTGAACCATTAGTGTGAGCATGTATGAGTAATTACTCCTTGAGCAAGATAGTGAATTATGTTGCCATGTTTATGATGTTTTTTATTGGTAACATTACTATGTCGTAGTCTAACCTATAGCATCAGTTAACAACTTGACACACAACAAACACACATTTTTTTAC
Source organism: Micromesistius poutassou (assembly GCF_964030765.1). Classification (NCBI taxonomy): domain Eukaryota; kingdom Metazoa; phylum Chordata; class Actinopteri; order Gadiformes; family Gadidae; genus Micromesistius; species Micromesistius poutassou. The sequence goes on along the minus strand of NW_028179231.1, from coordinate 8,475 downwards.
TGGTGCTTATATAACGCATGAACTATGTAATAATAATTAGTAGTAATTAATAAGTAGTGATACATTCCTTATTTGTTTATTTTTACGATGTGCGTGCATTGTCAGATCATCATCATTACGTGATTGAAGCGTAGGGAGAGGACAGAGAGGCAGTGGATCGGTGGGAGGTAGTAGGCAAGAAATACAACCCTTATTCAATCAAACAGAGCCTATGCTGCTATCCACCAACGAGGCTGTTTAAGCTTTTAACTATACGTGTTCTACTGTTAATAATAATAATAATAATAATTCATGAAATTGATATAGCGCTTTTCAGTGACCCAAAGACGCTTACATTGTGGAAGACATAAAAAACATGAAAGGTGTCAGGGGGACAAGGGCAGGGGCAGGGATGAAGGTGGTCATGGGTAGGGGAGGTCGTAGGCTTGGGAAAAGAGAGAGGTTTTTAGAGTGGATTTGAATGTGGGAAGTGAGGGAGAGTCGCGGACAGGTTGGGGAAGAGAGTTCCATAGTTGGGGGGCTGCCCTGGAGAAGGCTCTGTCACCGAATGTGTTCAGTTTGGAGGGTGGTACGGTTAGAGTGAGAGTGGAGGAGGATCGGAGGGCTCGGGAGGGGTGATGCGGAATGAGGAGGTCAGACAGGTAGGGCGGGGCCAGGTGGTGGAGAGCTTTGAAAGTCAGCAGGAGTATTTTGAAACTGATACGTTGTTTGACGGGGAGCCAGTGGAGAGTGTGGAGAACGGTAGTGATGTGCTCACGGGACCGGGTGTGAGTGAGGAGGCGAGCAGCAGAGTTTTGGACCATTTGGAGTCTATGGAGGGAATGAGAGGTGACGCCAGTGAGGAGGGAGTTGCAGTAGTCAAGACGGGAGGAGATGAAGGCGTGGATAAGGGATTCAGCAGCAGGGGGGGGAGAGGCAGTGTCTGATTTTGGCGATGCGGCGGAGGTGAAAGAAGGAGGTCTTGACAACGGAGCTGACATGGGGATCGAAGGAGAGGGTGGGGTCCAGGGTAACACCAAGATTGCGTGCCAGGGGGGAGGGAGTGATGGTCGAGGCGTCGATGGTGAGTGAGATGGGTCCAGTTTTATTGAGAGTGGATTTGGTGCCTCTGTTTTGTCGCTGTTAAGTTTGAGAAAGTTGTGGGTCAGCCATGTTTTTATTGTAGAGATGCAGGTTTCGATGTGGGTGAGGGGAGGGTTTTGGGTGGTTTTGGTACTGATGTACATCTGAGTGTCATCTGCGTAACAGTGGAAGTCGAGATTGAGTTTGCGGATGATGTGACCAAGGGGGAAGAGGTAGCAGATGAAAAGAAGGGGGCCGAGGACTGAGCCCTGAGGGACCCCCTGCGGTACAGGAGAGAGGGTGGACGTGTGGCCAGAGAGGGAGACGAACTGTTGCCTGTCGGTGAGGTAGGAGGTGAGCCAGTCGAGTGCAGTGCCCTCAACACCCTGTTGGCGCAGCCTTTTGAGGAGGATGGAATGGTGTACAGTATCAAAGGCTGCGCTGAGGTCTAGGAAAAGCAGGATGTTAAGGGCACCGCAGTCTGCAGAGGTGAGGAGATCATTGATGACTTTGACAAGGGCAGTTTCAGTGCTGTGAAGCGGGCGGAAGCCAGACTGGAGGGGTTCATAGAGGTTGTTTGACTGGAGGGGTTCATAGAGGTTGTTTGACTGGAGGGGTTCATAGAGGTTGTTTGACTGGAGGGGTTCATAGAGGTTGTTTGACTGGAGGGGTTCGTAGAGGTTGTTTGACTGGAGGGGTTCATAGAGGTTGTTTGACTGGAGGGGTTCATAGAGGTTGTTTGACTGGAGGGGTTCATAGAGGTTGTTTGACCGGAGGTGGGTGTGGAGTTGGGCGGCGACAATGCGTTCCAGAGTTTTGGAGAGGAACGGCAGGTTGGAGATGGGGCGGTAGTTGGAGAGGTTGGCTGGATCAAGGGTGGGCTTTTTGAGGATGGGGGTGATGGAGGCAAGTTTGTAGACAGAGGGAACATGACCAAGGGATAGGGACTGATTGAAGAGGGTGGTGAGGTGGGGGGTGAGGAGAGGGAGGCAAGCCTTGGTTAGAGTCGTTGGGAGAGGGTCGAGAGAGCAGGTGGTTGTCTTGGACGCAGTGATGATGTCCAAAATGTGGGAGGAGTCAACAGGGGAGAAGGCAGTGAAAGAAGGGAAGGGGGGGTGGTCAGGGAGGGGGGGGGGACAGGAATGGTGGGGGTGGAGGAGTTACTAACGGCGGCAGTCAGGGAGCTGTTGATTTGGGAGATTTTATGGTTAAAGGCGAGGAGGAAAGAGTTACAGAGGTCAGGTGAGGAGGGTGGATTAATGTCCGGCAGCTGGAGCAGTTTGTTGACGGTGGAGAACAGGATGCGGGGGTTCCGGTTGGTGCTGTTGATGAGGGTGGAGAAGTGGGCGGATTTAGCAGCATGGAGAGCGTCACGGTAGGAGGAGATGTGATGTTTGTAGGCTTCGGCGTGAACGGTGAGGCGGGTTCGCTTGCATAACCGCTCGAGTTGGCGGCCAGTCTGTTTCATGGTGCGGAGTTCCGGGGTGTACCAGGGGGCGGAGTTAGTGAATGAGACAGAGGAAGTCTTCCAGGGGGAAAGGGAGTCAAGGGAGTCAGAAAGGATGGAGTTGAGCATGATGGCATAGTCGTCAGGGGAAGAGGGGGCAGAGTCAGGGGGGAAGGCAGAGGATATGAGCTGGGAGGGTGAGAGTGGGTTGACTGGTTTGATGTTGCGGTAGGAAATGGAGCGCTTTTTGGGATTATGGGGTGAGGGTAGAGGAGCGGAGAAGAGGATGCAGAGATGATCAGAGAGTGGGAAGGGGAGAGGATGGGGGTTAGATACGGGTAGGGAGGCGGAGCAGACTATGTGGAGGATATGGCCTTTGGTATGGGTGGGGAAGTCAATGTGTTTGGTGAGGTGGAAACAGGCGAGAAGGGAGAGGAAGTCAGATGTCAGTGGGGCGGTCGGCTTGTCCGTGTGGATGTTGAAGTCACCGGTAACTAGGAGGCGGGAAGAGAGAGAGGACGCAATGGTGAGGAGTTCAGACAGTTCAGAGAGAAAAGATGGGTGTGGCTTCAGAGGACCGTAGATTAGAACAGTGGTGATGGAGTTGGGGAGGGAGAAGGCAAGGTGTTCAAAGGATGAGATAGATGGGAGGTTGAGGTTCAGTTCAGTGATGGACAGGGATTGTTTATGAAGAACGCCAACGCCTCCCCCTCGGCCAGAGAGGCGGGGTTTGGCAATGTAACTGTAATGGGAAGGAGTGGCTTGATTGAGAGCGTAGAAGTCCAGGGGCTGCTGCCATGTTTCACAGAGGAGGAGCAGATCCATGTTATTGTCCAGTAGCAGTTCAGATATAACGGGTGATTTGTTGGAGAGGGAGCGACAGTTCAGCAGTGCGAGGGAGATGGATGGGGGGGCAGGGGAGGGGGAACGGAGGTTAGTGAGGTTGGCAGTACGGCAGGTGGGGGTGACGGGGGGGCGAGAGTTAGTCCAGAGTGAGGGGATGGGTGAGCCATGGGGGAGGTGTTGGTTGCGAGAGGGGCCAGAACCTGGATGGATGTAGCTCTCTTTCCTCCGGAAACATTTTTCGGAGGTAGAGGCCAGAAATTAGATCTTGTTTGGCTCTCTTTCCTCCGGAATCAGCACCAAAAGCAAAAAACTTGCGTGGGAAAACGTTGCCAGGTCGATCAATGAGGTTGGGGCCGAAAGCCGAACTGTGGCTGACATTTAAAAAAGTGGTCGGACAACGTCCACTATTGTAGTCCACCAGGGGCGTTTCTAGACCAAGAGCTTTGCTGGGGCACAGGCCCCCAACTCCCAATCCATTTTTAAGAATATTCTTTTAATATGCGAGCAATCTGAAATAAACGGCTATGGACAGGGAAGGATTAAGAACTTTAGCACAAAAGGGCCCACAGTAGTCAGGGGGGTCTGGGGGTCCTCCCCCAGAAGATTTTGAATTAGTTTGATGTGATTTCCTGTATTCTGGTGCATTTTGGGCATGGCCAAGGACTCCCTGACCCCTTGGGTCCATTCTCCCTCCTATTCTGAATAGTTTTACGTCTAGCCCCCATCATGTCGTCATCTGTTTCTTGCCTGTCTCTCTCCTCCTCCTCTTCTTCCCCCTGCCTGGTCCTGGACTGCCCAGCCTGCACTCTTTCTCCTCTCTCTCCTCCTTCTCTTCGACCTTCTTCTCCTTCTCCTCCTCCTTCTTCTCCTCCTCCTGCTCCTTCTCCTCCTCCTCCAGCACTCTGTCCCTCACTTGTTGTAGCATATAGCATAAGTATACTCACTGCATGAATTTAATAGGCTTTCCTAAGCTTATTTTTAGACAAAATTGAGATATACTTCCCTCCCAGGCAAGGGTCCTATAGTCATCCTGGCAATACTACAGTTCTTTGTAGCGTAAATACTAAAGCCTTAATACTGACTTTTAGTGATATATAGGCTACCCTGATTCTGTGTATATTATTACCATTGACAGCACTGTCTATTACCAGCATAAATGTTAATGTTACCGTTAATGTGGGCAATTATCATACCTCCCCCGTCCTCCTCCTCATCTCTCCTCACTGTTCCTCTACCTCTGCCTTTGTTCTGTAAGAATCTTCTGATGTCCAACTCTGAATAGTTTTTCAGAAGGCTGATTAGTTTTACAGTATGACAGCTTCACAAACAATATACTTTATAGGACTCTCTCTACAGTATACGTATAAATGATTAATTGTCTGCACGTGTACATAGCCTACGCATTGTGTGTGTGTGTGTGTGTGTGTGTGTGTGTGTGTGTGTGTGTGTGTGTGTGTGTGTGTGTGTGTGTGTGTGTGTGTGTGTGTGTGTGTGTGTGTGTGTGTGTGTGTGTGTGTGTGTGTGTGTGTGTGTGTGTGAGATCGCAAGCTGGTACACTTAAGCACAATGACGCTAAAAGCATTGAGCATTGAGCTAATTATGTGGGCAACATTCTATAACATCGATTAACTGTTAGTCATTTTTTCTGTCAAACAAGTTGTGAATTTGTTTTAACATTAAAACAGGGGATGACTTAAGGTGTGTTCACACCGCACTTCGCCCCGCGACACGTTTCAATGTTAAGTGAACGTGGAGACGCGAATCGGGCGAATTTTTTTTTCGCCTATTCGCGCGACAAGATTTGATTGACAGCGTGAAATTTTTCCACTTGAACGGCGAGCGCGTTCACGTGGATTCGCGGCGCGAATAAAGTTAAAATATTTCAACTTCTTCGCGGCATTCGTGTTGAAACAGCCAATCAGCGTTCACTCCCTGTGGGTAACGTGGGTGAAGTAACGTAAAACAGCCAATCAGCGTTCACTCCCTGGGTGACGTCACGTAACAGCCAATCAGTTCACTCCCTGGGTGAAGTAACGTAAAACAGCCAATCACCGTTCAACCGTTCAGTGAACCGCAGCTTGGAGGAGAAAGTGATTGTTGCCGTTTGCGACTCCCGCTCTATGTCTACATATAATATATAAATATCTATATCATATAATATATACGATATATATAATATCACGGCACAAAGCGGTGTGCGCCTCCGGATTATATTATTAACCCATAAACGACGGGCTCTCCCTCTTCCACAACAGGTACAGACACACATCTCGCGGCAACATTCGCCTATTCGCGCGAATAGGCGAAATGGGACAAAGTGCGGTGTGAACACATAGTTACCCTGTGCTCAAAGTTATGTGGCGAGCTCCAGCGAGCGGTTTCCACTGTGTGTGTGTGTGTGTGTGTGTGTGTGTGTGTGTGTGTGTGTGTGTGTGTGTGTGTGTGTGTGTGTGTGTGTGTGTGTGTGTGTGTGTGTGTGTGTGTGTGTGTGTGTGTGTGTGTGTACACCGAAACACTCGGAAGAATCACGTGAACGATTTTCATTGGTTATTGCGTTAGATCTTACCCAGATACAGATGTGCTATTTCCTGATTGGCTATGATGGCTCCTTTCTTTTTTCCTTTTTTCTTTTTCCCTTTTTTTTCATTGGCTGGTAAGTGACAGCCTTGAGTGAAGACTAAAGCAGGCAGGGAGATGCGCTTTTCAATGCCGGTTCCAACGAGAGCGGCATTAGAATTTTACTGGGGCACTGGAGACTTTTACTAAGGCACGTGCCCCAGTGAATAAGGTCTGGTGACGCCCCTGTAGTCCACTATTGTAGTCCACTGTTGTAGTCCACTATTGTAGTCCACTATTGTAGTCCACTGTTGTAGTCCATTGTTGTAGTCCATTGTTGTAGTCCACTATTGTAGTCCATTGTTGTAGTCCATGAGGGAGAGAGAGAGGCCGTTTCTCAATGTGCGTTCTCGTCTGTACTTGTGTACTTTGCGTTCTCGTGAAACGTCATCAGTCGTAGCCCAAGTACTGTTCCAATTCCAAGTACGCATCAAGTCAAGTACAGTCGTAAAACCCGTGTGTGTTCTCCATGCGTTCTTAAACTGGCCGTTCCACCGAGGACGCATCGGAGGTGACTTGTGTGGACTTGGACCGTTAAATATCCCAGGATGCATTTCGCATTACCATGTTTTAAAATATTAGTATGTAAGCTATAATAATAGGCTATATATAGGAACATTTGACATATATAACAAAAATGTAGGCCTATTCATTCAAAATATTGACATACTATTTTAAAATTAAAGAGGCTGGGGTTTTGTTTAATATAATTTGTTTTTATTGTATAAGTCGCTGATAGAGGAAACCCATCACAACGGCAACGAAAATCTTGGTCGGATCCATCCGATCGTGTGTGTGTGTGTGTGTGTGTGTGTGTGTGTGTGTGTGTGTGTGTGTGTGTGTGTGTGTGTGTGTGTGTGTGTGTGTGTGTGTGTGTGTGTGTGTGTGTGTGTGTGTGTGTGTGTGTGTGTGTTCTAATCAGTCATTTGTCGCTCATTCGTTATTATTATTATATCAATAGTCTACTCTCCAACTACATAGCCAGTTAGGCACGCGCATCTGTACCCTACATATAAAAAGTTGTGTGAATAGCTTATACACACGATAAGCATATCTTTTCATTTATATTCATTCAAAATATTGACATACTATTTTAAAATGAAAGAGGCTGGGGTTTAGTTTTATATCATTAGTTTAAATTGTTCAGTAGTGTATGCCTACATGAGGCCGTAAAGCAGTTAACAGAGCTGAGGTGGTGACGTCACAGGTGCGTACTCGCGTCCTCGGAAGTCTGTACTTGGAAGTCTGGACTTGCCAAGTACGCACTTCCAAGTCCGCGAGTCCGTAGTTTGCGTACTTGGTATTGAGAAACGGCCAGAGACTAACAAAGACCACACTACCCTCCACCACGTGACTTTAACCAGACTCCTCCAGAGTGCTGTGATGTCCACTGATTGCTCAACGAGCAACAGCTGAGGCAAACGGCTAGAGTGAGACCAACTGAGAACGAATCCGGAGTGAAACTAAAACTGTGATTCTGAAAAAAGTATAAATGATATCGAAATTCTGATTAAATACTATCGAAGATACAAATGTGTAGATTTGTTTAATAGTTTGAATGATGGTAAACGGTTGAATTTTGACCAAGTTATGATGTCTTAAGTGGATGAAGAGGATGAAACATGAATCGTGTGTGTGTGTGTGTGTGTGTGTGTGTGTGTGTGTGTGTGTGTGTGTGTGTGTGTGTGTGTGTGTGTGTGTGTGTGTGTGTGTGTGTGTGTGTGTGTGTGTGTGTGTGTGTGTGTGTGTGTGTGTGTGTGTGTGTGTGTGTGTGTGTGTGTGTGTGTGTGTGTGTGTGTGTGTGTGTGTGTGTGTGTGTGTGTGTGTGTGGAGAATGGCGGAGCTATTGCGTGTGTAGAAGAAAAGTAAGAAAGTATGTAGACTATAGCTTAAATATTACAGAGGATTAATCAGCTCATCATGATGAACGTTTTGATGTATAATATGTGTATGTTGTGTAAATACTGCGGGAGTAGATTCAGTGTATACATTTTTCATTGTTTTGACTGGGACAACCACTCACACACACATGGGATTTACATTTACGTTTAACTTAAAACATCTTATAAACAATATGCACTACTATTTCTAAAGCTATAGCACACTAGTCCACTATAGTAGCTATCATCTGATATGATTTAGTCTTTCTATGTAAATTTTTGTAGAGAAGATGAACGTGAAACAGGAAGAACAGTACTAGTGATGATGATGATGATGATGATGATGATGATGAAGATGCAGAAGGGTTCAGTAGCTCATCATGTCTTGTTCTCCGTCAGATGCCTGTGAACTCACACTGGACCCAAACACAGCCCACAGACAACTCTCTCTGTCTGAGGACAACAGAAAGGTGACGCTGGTCGGAGAGGACCAGTCGTATCCGGATCACCCAGAGAGATTTGACTACTACCCCCAGGTGTTGTGTAGAGAGGCTCTGACTGGCCGCTGTTACTGGGAGGTAGAGAGGAAAGGACCTGTTGATATAGCAGTGACATACAGAGGAA
>NW_028179232.1:0-2379 GCF_964030765.1 Micromesistius poutassou | reverse complement strand
CCCATGACATGCCACCAGGTGTCAAAGGCTAATCACACCACACCTGGTGGCATGTCATGTGACCTTTAATAAATCAGAGATAAATATAACACAATGTTTACATAAAAATATTTTATTTTGTGTTTAAAAGTAAAACTGTATACAGAAGTATTACATATCAGGTTTGTATCAGTTCTGGTACAATAGCAGCACATATGGTGGATCTTTGCAGACAGCAGATATTATCAGATATGGGATCAGATAACTCCTTAAAGACATTGTAGGCAATTTATTCATAAGTAGTTTTTGTAATTGTTGTTTAAATTATCTTTACATCCTGACAGTTATCAACAAATAAAATACAAAACTAAGAAAAATATGCATCTTTGATGTCGCAAGCCATATAAGCCTGTACACTCATTTAGATTTGCCTGAATGAAATGACTGGATGGCTTGCCTGTCTGTCTACCTGCCTCCCCGGCTACCTGCGCCCACTCTGACCATACACTCACTGCGCATGACCGAGAGTTCCACAAGTCGCTAGGCAGACCTGATGCTAAAGCTAGCGAGCTAGTCTCATGTTGCCTCTGGAGGGAAGCCTGAAGGGAGGGGGGCATTTCTCAGTTGGATAATTTCAAAAATCAAGCTTACTCTGGCTGGTTGCTCCCTAAATTGTCTACTCTACCTTTAAGTCTGGTGGCATAATGCTGCCATGTTCTTGTGCGCTGTGTGTCTTTCTCAGACAGGTGGTGAGAAAGATCTTAAATGGCCGGGAGGCTTTTTGCGAGTGATGTGCTGTGCCGCTTCCCCCCCCCCCCCCCCGCGCTCTGTCGGGATTGGTGGCTCTGGGCAGAACAGTTCCCGTACCAGACCGGAATGCTGCCCTTCAGCAGGCTGGGATAGTGCACCTGTAGAAGTCTGTGAGGATGCGGTGGCATTCACGACAAACTCCCTCAGTCTCCTCAGGAAGTAGAGCCGCTGGGAGCTTGACCACGTGTGCGCACGTGTGTGGTGCGTCCCAGAGAGGTTCTGGTGCCAGTTGCCCACGAGGGAAACCCGAAGCTGCTGACGCCTTCCACCTCAGCCATCACTCAATGCGGATGGAGAGGTGTCCATCCCCTCTGCCGTCTCCTGAAGTCCACGGCCATCTTTTCAGATTTGACAGACGTGGGGAGCGAGGCTACTGTCCTGGCCCCTGCCACTTCTTCAGCTCCTCTCTGCAGGCCGTCCGTCATGGTTGTCCGTGATGAGGCCCAGGACGGATCGTCAGTCGTCAGAACATCGTCATGACATTGAAACTGTGCTTGGTGTCACAGTCGTACGAGGCCAGGGAGGAGAGCATCCGACGGAGCACACAGGCCCTGCTGTCTTGGAGCGGTGTGGTGGGCTGACCAAAGTCCCTGTTTCTCCCTTTCTAGTCCTTGATGCAGCGCTGAGTCTACTCCCCATGGGTCTGGGGTCAGAGCTGCGGCAGTCAGACTCCACTTTGTCCCTGTGGTCCCTCCCGGCTTGCCGGAGGTCATATCTGCTGCTTTGTAGGTGTCAGGGTCCCCGGAGATGATGGTCCTGGGTTTCCTTTTGGTTTGTTTGTAGACGCTGACTTATGGGAACAACTCTGTTGACGCATTTCCTTCTGTAACCCATGACAGTCTGTGCATTTATTGATTTTGCCATTGGCTGCTTCCTTAACCATCTGGCAGTCAGTCGTCATAAAGCAGTCGTGTAAAACCTCATCAGCCTCTTACATGCACACATCCATAGAAAGAAAATCGAATATACTGTGTGTGTGTTGTGTGTGTGTGTGTGTGTGTGTGTGTGTGTGTGTGTGTGTGTGTGTGTGTGTGTGTGTGTGTGTGTGTGTGTGTGTGTGTGTGTGTGCGTGTGTGTGTGTGTGTGTTCAGAGTAGCTACATAAGACTTATGTTAAAGCGATGTCTTGGGGCAATCTTCCCCTTATTAGACTCCCCATCCCCCCGGTCCCCAGCCTAACGTCTTTAAAGGTGTGTTATAAATAGCAGCTACTTTTATTTCAGTGATTATGCATAAAACAATATCAAAAACATAAATTCTCAATATCAGATCACAACTGTAGTTGTGTAAGCATTGGGAATGATAAAGTTCTTGTGACAGTTGGTCTGAAGATTTTTCGCAAGTGCCGTACTCACTTTGTCATAACAAAATTTGCCAAAGACATCTCCCTGATCATGATGAATCATTATCCTACAAACGCATCACAAGTCCTACGCACACATTTCCTTGTGAACATGGTCATATATTCCTCTCCCTCTCTCCCTTTCTCTCTTGAAAGTGCAAACATACACTATCTTTTACTGCACACACACACACACACATACACACACACACACCCCCAGATCGCTTTCAGCATATTGTTTGTATGACA
>NW_028179233.1:0-19720 GCF_964030765.1 Micromesistius poutassou | reverse complement strand
GTTAGCATACATAAACATGCAGGGGCCTTATTAAAAGGCAGCTGGACCACTCTGAAAAAAAAAAAATGTGCGAGACTTGGTCTGACCTCATTAGTGGGAGCATATGGAGGAAGACCCGTGCACCAGCGCCATCATGCAACTTCCCCAGCATAACTGCTGTACGGCCAGCCCAAATATGAGCCCCCTCCTAATGAATAAATGCATAACTAATCTTACTAGCCTGGAAGTGGTGGCGGCTATCTTGGTTGCTTTGGTTATTTTTTTTCCGGCTGCGCAGCAGTTTTCTGTCATAAACAATCCCAAACACGGGTTCTTTTATGGGCCTGGTCCTCAGACGTCGCAGGGAGTTATGTTGCAGTTATTCATGGCAGGCGCTTGGCCCGTGCTCTTTGACTGCATTTTCTTCCCATGAACCTTTGCACGCTGGTCTGGGTTGAACCAACTTCCTCATCAGTAAAGCAAACATCTCTTAATTCGTCTCCGGCTCTGTGTCTCTCTTTGAGTTCCTGTTTCCGGGGATGACTTAACGCCACACATATTTACTCTAGTAGGCCTACAACCAGGTGAAAACAAAATGGGGCTAGCGGGTTTGGGATTGGTCCCAGTGTAACGTAATGTATTCGTATCTAGCTCCAAACTTTCCTTACAGTATGCTCGTGTGCTCATCATACGTACAGACATTCCAAAAGGCTTACTCTGAGCAGCACACTATACCTCCTCTAAAAGCCTGAAAAACAGGATTAACTGCAGGAGCCCGGGCACGGTGTTCAAATGCATGCACGTCTCTCTCTCTCCTCCCCCGTCTCCCCCGTCTCCACCGTCTCCCCCGTCTCCCCCATCCCCAGGCTGACATCCGGGAGAGGGTTGGGAGCCCATCAGTGTCTGGCAAATCAGCCAAAGTTACAGAGCTTGTCAGTCGATGGACAAATGCAGCCATCCGTGTGACTCGCAACGGTCAACTAAAACGGGCAACTTATTCTTCTTCCAACTAAGTCCGGTCTGCAGCGAATATCCCTGCTGTGGGTGGGATTCTCGGGAGGTTTTAGTTAGCGGTATTAAAGTCGGCTCTTTGCTCTGACAGGGACCGCCCAATGACATATGCAGTAAATAAGCCTTGGAGCAAAGGCAGGTCGTATAGGGAAAGGGGGGGAAAAAGAGCGAGATGGCTTTCTCATTACTACCTGCAGTGCTCCTCCACCGGCAGACGTTTCCGGAGGTATTATTGCCAGGGTTCATAGCCATCAGAATATGGCACTCGGTGCTTCAATGTCAGGGATTTGTGGCGGGGGCTTTTGACGACGCCTGGGGTTACCGTGGTGTCGAGACCCCCCCAGGGAGACCGGGGAGAGACAGAGACGTGGCCAGGAGGCGCAGTGAATTTGAAAAAAAACAGGCCCCTCCACAAAAATTGCATAGGTGGCGCTTTTAAGGGATCTAAAAATAACCTTGTTAAGAGATGGGTTTTATGGTTAAGGGGACCATTTGGAGGCTCACTTGCATAATGGGCATAAATATTCGCAAGCATACATACCGTCATATGCACACAATTTACATATAGCTCTTTTGCATGTGATTATAAATTCTCCAATCCCGGATTATTCCAGTTCTTATACACCTCATAAATATTGCCTAAATCCATGTGTGTACCTGTGTGTGTGTGTCTGTGTGTGAGTGCATGCACGCAAGGGTTTTTCCTAAGATTCCCTTGTTCTCTGTTCTCACACTGCCCCTTAATGAAAGGCAGTAGAGCTAATCATTTCTAATGCCAAGCAAGCTACTGGCCCCCTTCTGCTGACACAAAGCGAGGAACATGCTGTCAATGAGTTCTCAAGGTTGTTTACGTCCACCCCCCCCCCCCCCCGCTCCTCTGTAGCGTGTGACAGTAAGACCCCGTCTTCAATGGTGTTTGAAATCCCAGAGGCACGGGCGCTGGCTGCGCTGCACACTTAACACGACCCGATAAGGATTAGAGTTTGGGTTTCGTGTTTCTTCGTCTCCTTCTTCTGCTTCTCCTTCTTCATGTCCTCTTGATTCAACACTAAAAGAAACAACCTTCTACATAGAACGATGTCATGCTCATTTAATTGACCGTGCCGTGCCAGACGATTCAAAAAAAAAAAAGTAATTAACAGTGATGTGTGTGAAGTGAGCGTTATTCACCAAATCAGTCAATCAGGCCGTAGAGGGGGTAAAAAAAAAGAAAAAGAAGTAATCACATTCGCCGCGCGTTCATTTAGCTCCACTCAGAGAGTTTGGACTCATGTCTGCCTTCCCTCTCGCCCACTACATTGCCTTTCCCTTTTTTTATTTCTATCTGCTGGCGAGAACAGAACTTTTCACATTTAATAAGGGAACAAAACGCCTGACACGGGAATCGATGCACTTGTCATTCACAGCTTTGTTCACATCTGGAAAGGTCATGAGCTGAGCCCCCCTTCCCTCTCAAATGTCGATTTCCCATATAAAGTATGGATCTCCCCCCACCCCCCCCTCGCCCCACCACCCCGCCGCTGCCCCCCGGAGGCAGGCGAGGGAACAGGCCTGGTTAAGTGCTGCTTGAGCCTCCGAGCAGTGTGAGATGGTGGGTCCACCCCCATTAGCTGCACATGCACATTACAGTATAAATAATGTCACCTGTGCCATTAGTTGCGTGGACGCAGCTCAGGAAAGCCACATGTCGGCCGTATAACTCCCAGCGACATGGCTGGGGCAATTTCCTTTTTCTTTTTTTTTCTCCGCATACCTCTATGGAAATGCAACTCAACGCTTTCGTGCCATTTATAGTCGCAAGCAGGATTTATTAGTCTAATGAATCCTAATGGCATGAATTCAATATTAGTATTCATCTTTCATTAGGTTATGGCGACGTTAAATGGACTAGCTTGGGGCAGTTGGGGAAATTCAACCAGTGCCTGCATTATAATATTGTAATTAAATGCATTTCCATAAAGCGTGTCTCCTATTTCCTTAATGATTAAGATTAATCACAAGGCCAAATCTGGGGCTTGGCAACAGGGGGTCAAATCCTGTGTTGCAGCATTCAGGGAAACTCTCCCTTTAATCAACTCGTCACCTCAATGAGATTCAGCCCACGAGGAAGCTGTAGATTGCTGCTCGGAAAGGATATAGGGAGCATGTGATTTGATGCTAAACAGGAGCAATTCTGATTCCAACAATCTGAAGTTCATACAATCTGAAGTAGCGTATTGTCTCTCTCTCACACACACACACACACACACACACACACAGACACACACACACACACACACACACAGACACAGACACAGACACACACACATAATTATTATTGGAACAAAATTGAAGGTTGGTCTGAAACTTGACGTTGTTGAGTGCTGCTGTCTGGCCTGGCACACTTGAAAAAGAATGTAGGTGATTATACAAAAGTAAAAGACCATCATAGAGAGGCTCATCCAAGAGTTGGTCACCGATCATTATGATTTTTCATGAATATGGGTGGTGCATTATAATTTAATGATTTGCAACTAATGGAGGATAAGTCATGGTCATGATGCAAACAGCGGTCATGCAAGGATTACAGCAAACACATGTACGCCTATTAGATAATTAGACACATTTATTGTTCGACAAAATAATTCAAAATATATATTTCACTTCCATACCAACCTTTGATATGATATAGCAACATAATTAAAAATATTTTCAGAATATATATCCAAAAGAAGATGAAGGTTACACACCATTGTGTTGCTTTAAGCTGCAGCAACTTTTGTATTTGTGTATTTCTGATGCAAAAAAACATTGGAAATGCCTTTAAACTGAGATAATCCTTTCAAAGTTAAATTGGTATTACCATAAAGCATTTACAAGGTTAAGCCAATGTTGTATCTCGTGCAATGTTGTTCTCTTTACTCTTTCTTTACTCTTTACTCTTGTATGCTCTTCAAAAAAGTAATATAACTTTACCTATTACTCCATCTCACAAGCTTCAGTAGTTTCTATGCGCTTGTAGCCGGCCGAAAATACTGGAATCCAGTTTTGGTTGTTTAGCCACTTCTGCGGCCCCTGAGGACCCACCTTTCCCGGGAGCATGGCCATGTTGCGTGGTTGTGTTTTTGCATTCGAAGTGCGAAGGGTCTTAGTGTCTGCACACAGTTTACATTTGACAACAATGCTTGTATCTTTCCTCTCGAGGAAACAAAGTCATGGGAATATTCCCAGCCTCTGAATGACTCCCGAGAATAACTGAATAACTCGCCGAGCTAGCTAGCTCGCTTGGTGTCGTGTGTTGTAGTCTTTATGTAGAATATTGTAGTTTATTATATGCTACGTGTGAACCTCCTAAGATGGCGCAATTTGATTGGTTCGCTATTGCGGGATATTGGGCAATATCCCCATGATTGGATTGAGATCTCAAACATGGGATATTGTTTTCATCGCAAAATGTCACGCGTGACGGTCGTCTCGTCACGCTAATAAAAACAAATAAACCACTAATAGAAATAAATAATTCCCGGCAAAAAGTGTTATCTTGTTTATTTTTGGAGTGTTCACGTGTAGTATGTACTAAAACAGTAGAGTAACACCTCAGGCTCTGTGAATAGTGGGGAACATTCCCCACTATTCACTTCACCTTTGGCGAATAATTGTTAATTATTACTTGTTCTTACTCACTTAATCATATACATAACATACCCAGTGGATCACTGAACCCCGCAGTAGTGACAGTCCAGTGCTGGATCCACTGTACCACGGCGTGCGAGTGCGTCGATTACGATAATGAAGCAACAGGGTGAGGTCATTTGTTAAACTACTCGTGTGGGGAGTAGTACTAGGTCAAGTTATGTTACAACTTTAAGCGTCACTGGCCCAGCACTGATCCTGTGCCATTATTACCCTTTTAAAATTCATAACTCCGCTCTGCTTCTCTGTTATCAACTGCACCCAAACCTGCGCACCTTGTGTGGACTGGGGTCCAACCCGTAGAGAGCCCAGCTGCTTCCTGTTTACAAAGCGATGACTTTGAAATCATTATGGGAAACACGACCAAAAGTCCTATTTAAACATGAAAACGATGTGCTTGTACTTTATGATATCATCTGTGTACTCTGATGAGATTAATGTTATCATGGTTTGAAGAGCCCTAAGATTATGAAGAGCCCAGGAGCGTAGCCAGAGTCATAATTAACAAGGGGGTAAGTAAACAGGCACATTAATGTCACGCCATTAATATCATTACAACTCTGTGATTACCTAAGCGCTCGGGCATTTTAAAAACCAAGCAGGAACCGGCTTCGGTTGTTGGCATACTGGCCAACTTTGAGCCCTCGGAAATGAGGAGATTTGCAAAACACCACGGGGAGTCTGGGATCCTCCCCCACAGAAAGAGGATCCGGTTCACAGACTTATTTTCCGGCATTCTAGGGATTCTTTAAGGGTGTGAATCCCAGAAGAAAAAGACAGAGAATATGTTTGAAAACACGGATGGACTCTGAGGGATGGCCCATCACAGAGTCCAGACGTCTCAACGTGTTGCGTTATGACGGGATTATTCACTTCATCTGATTATTAGCCTAGCTTTCATGGTGTCATCGCCTTGCATTAAGTTTGGATAGTGACTTATATCGAACTATGACAGACAATCCGCGTTAAGCAACCAGGTAGATACAAGCGACAGAACTCATTTAATGTTTTGGGTATTCCTGTAAATCATGAAAACTGCAGGATAATGTTGTCCCCGGGTGCCTACCAGGAGAGGACAGTGAACCGTGACTCTCCCGGGAATATCAAGGAAATAGCTGGTGTAGTTGTTGGAGTCACGTCAGATTTTGTTTGTTTGTTTAAATTAACTTCCTCTAGGAAGCATCAAACTGTGCCATTGTAAAGAACATTAACAGAGCATGAAATGAAGATACAACAATACATCATTTACGTTTTACGATTCAGTATTTCAGCCTTCAGTCTTTTATCTGCTTTAGCCTATATATTTGATCTACACTTTTTAGAGCCACGTCATTCATCAGAAGGTTTTGCGGTCTAACCACCCTACCCTAGTCTCTCCTACACATAAAAACTAATGCTAATGCGTCCTTTGTCTATCTGATTCCTTATTTTTGCGTTTTTACAGTAAATACTTTCACAAGCAGCACTAGTGCCGAGGAATAACTCAAAAAACAGATTTAGGAGGAGTGTGTGTGTGTGTGTGTGTGTGTGTGTGTGTGTGAGTATCATCACATCATCTGTCTCACTACATCCAAGAGCCTTGACATCTTAGTCCCTGCTACGCCAAAGAAAGACACCTCAGTGAATTATTGGCCCAAAGGGCATTTTATTTATCCCAGAGACGGCATGAATGATGACTATTTCCCAGAAGCCAATGGTGCATAGGGGATGTGCATTCAAACTTTGCTTTGCTGGTCAAAGTAAATGCCCTGTAGAAGATAATTTCCATTTCCTAGTTCAAGCCGTTCAGCATCCTGTCCATGCATTTATTTAGGATGCCTGCTGGCTGCCTGGATCATTGCAGACAATAAGAGAAAATAGTGTGCATGTAAAAGATGAAGAGGGATGAATTCGCCTGTTTGTCTGGCATATTTAAATTTTTAAGCCGGGATCGGATTATGAATGAATATCTCATGTGGTATTTATACAAAAAATACAAAAACAGCAGGACCATCAAACAGAATACACTTAAAATGTGAAATCACCCGCATCAGAAATTCATCTCCCCACTTCCCCAAGAAAGACAGGGAAAAATATGCCGGTATTTAAATGTGACCTATCTTTGCCCAGTGTGTGGTAGCGTTGACGTGTCGGCGTGATGTGTTGCGTTTGATAAAGGGCATATTTGCCTAATATGAGGAGGAGGCTTTGATTGCTCTTGGATGCGGTCTTGCTTAGAAAAAAAACACCTCTGCAAATGCTAGGTGTGATCATTACAACAATGAGAGAGCGCACGCAGCTTAATTAACTCGAGAGGTTGCTAGGTATTCGTGATCTAAAAATATTTGGTCGACATGCACTTACCTAACTGTAGTTGTCACTGCGCTTTCGCCTCCCCAGAGCACATTTGTATTCCCTAACATCGTGCTTATCTTCGCTGTCTTTGTTGGCCTGGAGCCCTGCGACTTCTCATGCAAACATGGCCTCCTCCATCCAACGATGCATACATATACATGTTTATTCACTGCGGGTTGAGCTGCCATGATGACATTGGCATTGTGGTGTCAGCTGCACATTTGATTTTGCTCTGTTTTTGAAAGTGCCTTGACAGCACCCTCACCTCAACCTCGCACGCGCCTGTGGTTTTCTTATTGCGTCACGGCTGATTCAGAGAGTGAATCATTCTCCTGAGATGTAGGTAAACGTGGGACTATCCGTACAGAACTACAAGCCACCCATGATCCATGATCCTTGATTATCACTCTGGCATATCTTGCCGAGCAGCATTTTCGTTCCCGAGACAAAGGCATCGCAAACCTCAGATCCAAGGTCGTCCGTAAGTCCGCTCCGAGTACACTCCAGCTCTGCCAGCCTGAGCAAACACAAAGTCTTATCCCAGGCGCCATCTGAATGACATGGAGATAATTATCAAGGTGCACCCTCCGGATTTCATCAGAAGACGTATTCATTCTCTCTCTCTCTCTCTCTCTCTCTCTCTCTCTCTCTCTCTCTCTCGCTCTGTCTCTCTCTCTCTCTCTGTGTCTCTCTCTCTCTCTCTGTCTGTGAGACAATGTGACTATTATGTCAAAACATTCCTGTCAGCTATTTTTTTCACATCTACCACTGAATCGAGTCGTCGCTGACTTCATAAAACAGTAATTACCTCAGACTCTGGAAACATGGGGGGGGGGGGGAGGCAGGGGGGTGAGGGTGGCAGTCCGCGAAGGAAAGAGATGTTTGGGTGCAAACATGCGGTTTGTCTGGCCGCACCGATAATACCAGAGGTACCGATATGAGAGGAGGACGCCATAAAAATGCATGTATGAGTTGAACCACATGACGTGAAGTCAGTCAAAAAAACAAGGGGGACCTGTGATAACCTGATGTTCCGGAGAGAGCCGTGGAGCGAGGCGTCTGCAGGAGAGACGGATTCGATAAACTGCGGTCCCCCGGAGCAGGCCCGGCTGTGTAGCCGCTCATATCTCCTTATTTATGCAGTGAACCACTTCCGTGGCCACTCAGAGGAAACAAACCAAATATGCAATTTTTAGATATGGAGAGGACGAATGACTCAAGCTGTTAGCGAAGCAAAAGTGGCAAACAATCCTAGCCTCTCGTATTGCTTTCTTTTTCTCCCTTTCCTTTGCTTTTTTTTTTTTTTTGGGGTAAGCATAAATAAGTTATTAAAATGCGTGCAACAGTCTCGTTGCAACAGTTTCTTAATTAACCAGAGGAGCAAGGAAATAAGCCCCGTGACATTCAGACCAAGGACAAACACTACCTCCTCTCTTCACGCCTATGTTGAGACCGGGGACGGTCATAGGCTGCTCTGACTGATTATTTGCTCCAATGAGAAGCCCCCCCCACCACCATCGACAAGGGGGGGCCGAACAGAGACTCAATTACAATTCAATTACCGTGTTTTGGAATTTAATATCTCAAGCATCTAAACCGTCGCTCATCCGAGACTTTTTAATATCCGCAAAAATGAAGAGACTCCGTAAAACATCCCACAGCGAGATCGCTTGTCAAACGCCCCGCGTGGTAAATAAAAGCTCCCAATTGACAGGATCACAACCCCTCCCCCCCACCCTGCGCCGCCTTCATCGCAACTCCGTCACTCCATACCCCCGGACCCCCCCTGTGAGTCCAAACGCGACACATTTAATCAGCCACCGGCTGCGTGATCTCGTTACCCGGGCCACCTTTCAGGAACTCGTCTCTTGGCAAACAATGGGGCCCAAGGTTGGTTTCTGCGGTCCTTTATATCCAATCACGCCGCCTTGTGTGTGGCGCCGTGCCAGGTAATAGAGTGACCCGGTGGCACCGCCGCGACTGGCGCGGTTCCGCCGCTGACCGGACCACCTAGCGCAAATTCAGTGCGGCTGACCAGCGCTGCCAGACACGCCGCGGGGCCAGATTGATGATGTTGCTCTTTTTTAATTACTTTTATTTGTGTTTTTGGCAATGGGGTGTCTTTGGCCGTTTTTTTTTTTTTTTTCTTCCGTTCTTGTCAGGGAAAACCAATCACAAAGACAAGGATTTACAGGCCCGGTGCGATGGCGCGTGTGTTGCCCTCCGTTCCACCGGGCTGCTCATTAAACCAGCTTGTCATTTGCAGATAAAGAACTGACTTCCTGCTTTCCCCCCCACTGGAAGGGCAGAGTGTTGCTAATCAGACGCGGCTGAATGTAGAACGCTAGTGGGCATCATCTTACTAACAAGCTTCTCTGTTATGGTAGAGGAACAAAGATCAACCAAAATTGACAGACGCATGATGCAGAGAGCTACGGTATAGATCCCATGTACATTTCTACATACACTTACACAGTATAAATAAATACATATATACACAGAAGTGTAAGATATTGTGAATAAGTAATAAGGTGCTGGCTTTCTAAGTATACGTGCTTGTTGCTATTCTTAGTTATACGAGGCTGCGGCCAGTTGTTACACAAGGGGTGTTCTCCAGTCATAAACATGACGATCGTCCCTGTATTTCCTACCATCAGATAAACATTCTGAGGGTCCTTCAGATGGTCCTTGTGACAGCCACGCAATAACTCAGAGTCGATGTTTGCTACCCCCCAGATTATGAAGCTTCAGCCACTTCCGTTGAAAAAACAAAAGATTATGCACAAAGAGATGAATAAGAAATGACCCGCTTTTCCCTCTAGTGCTTACTTTTGACGGAAGAGGACCCAAGGGAATATTTACGTGGGTAAAGCAGTGCCATAGTGGTGTCATAGTTCACTTACCAAGTCCCGCAGAGCTGTCTCTTCGAAACTAAAGCACTCAGTGTTCAGATGTGACTTACAACTTGCATCACGAATCACGTGAGTAGGAAGTGAACCGGCCATAGATTCTTTTTAACAAGCATCTATGGCCGGGGGGGGGGGGGGGGGGGGCGGTGATCCTTAGAATTGATCAGGGGTGTTCTTCTTAAGCCCGTCTTACCATGAAATCAGATTATCGTTAATTATTTACAATTGAGTATTTAAAGCAGACACTTTTTTCTTGTATTAGTAACATGAAGGGGAAGCCAGGCATTAGTGAGCAGGTAGAGGGACACGCATCTCCAGGTAGGCCGTGGACCCTGGGGGTCTTATCCAGTCATTTTGGCAGGGTGGCAGTCCTCACAGTCCTCACAGTCACACAGTGGCAGTTGGAGCCGGAGGTTATTTGCGGTCGGTTTCCAGTTAATGGCTGGCTTTTTCCTGGAGGACACGGGTATCTGCTCGGTTCATTAGTCCTAATGACAAATGTGATTTTCCAAAACGCTTTCCGCCTCTCGTTAAACAGAACAATAACACCAGTACATCATGCCTCAAATAAAAAGACTCCCTTGGTAATCACTGCTAAGTAATAACACATATTAACAAATCACCACACCAGCGCCGCGTCCCCGCCTCCCCGCTTCCAGTGCGGCGACTTTAACTGAAACCAGAAGCGAGACTAAGCAGAGGCACACTTACTGACGGTCCCCGTCATTTGATGTGCTGGGAGCATAAGACTGAAAAGACTACTGTGACAGCACCCATGTCTAACTAGGGCTTCTCTGACGTTTATTGGCACCTTGGAAACCGTTCCAGGCAGAGCAGGTGCCATGTCGGAGCTGTTCCTTGAGCGTGTGCACGCTGACGGCCAGTTTTTCCTGTGCGCTTTGATTAGTTCAATGCAGCACAGGTAGTGCAGCTTCACTGAGCCCCAGAGCCTAATCGACCCCATAGCTATATATATACTGACTAGATATCGCATTCGGCTTCTAAGCATGCATCAACAATGCCGCCATCTTTGCCGCGGGGTAACCACCCCCCTGAATGAATGAACGCCGATGGGGCAGAGGTCCTTTCCCACCAGTCTAAATCACTCTAAAACGCCTTATTTTAACGCAGTATTCAAGCAGGTTGGTTTCTGACATAGGTCAGACGTGTAATGATAGTAAAAAAAAAAGAAGTATTTTAAAATTTATTTTTACTAGCATTACCACAAACACACGTTTGACCCGACCCCAAGAGTTTTAGAGTGATTTAGACCGGGAAAGGACTTCTGCCCCATCGACGTTCATTCATTCAGGTGGGTGGTTACCCCGCGGCAAGATGGCGGCGGCATTGACGTATATGTTCCACTGAACAGCGCAGCTCAGGCGATATCTAGTCAGTATATATATATCTATGAATCGACCCTGTGTTCCAATGCCCATGCTACCATGCTATTTAGGATGCCAGTAAACTATTCAGTATGTCCCAATACATGGTACGGAAAATGCAGTAAAAATACCAGGATGCTGTACTACATCCAGTCGCATTCCGCAGTATGCAAGCCAGCATGCTTTTGGGCTATTCTGCCCCACAATCCAAGATACGTCCCATCCACTGAGCATGAAGAAGTCGCTGGGTGGCACTACAGCTGTGCGACCAGTAAAATCCCCTGCAGTATGTCCTGATTGTGTGCATAGTGTGTGCAACAGTACGTTCTTTGTAACCTAGCTGCAGTACGTACTAGAAGTAAAAAGAAAAACGTATGCGATTTGGAACGCAGCCCTAGTCTAACTCAGTCCAGGTGAGGCTGCTTAAACCACCGTCCTCACGCACGCACACACACTCACTCACTCACTCACTCACTCACTCACTCACTCACTCACTCACTCACTCACACTCTCTCTCTCTCTCTCTACTAATACATTCACGCATATTCACAACCCAACCATGGCTTGTTAATCGGCTCTCACCGGACAAATTAGCCCTTGGCTACTTAAACACAAATCTCTCATTCCTTGAGCATTAGTGTTTTTTTTCCCTGATCGTACCTAATCTACACGCATTGCCCGTGAACGCAAATGAGAAGCCTCTCCGAAAAGCATGGCAAAAATAGATAATTAGGAAACAGACACGAGGAAGATGTTGCACTCTTATGGCCCATGTATTCCCCGCTCCTCGCTGCCCCCCTCCCCGTCCTCATTGTGTTCTGGCCCGAAACCCATTTGCAGAGAATGTTGTCACTTAAAGACGCGGGAGAAAAACAGTCGGATCTGTTCTGGAGTCTTTTCTTTGGTGGTGCCCAACCTTACCGCACAGGAGGTGAGAAATACCAGTTCAAGTGTAACTCCCGGTTGATAACTCCTGCTGCTTCCATCGCTGTTCTAAGGGGCCGCAATCCCTCCTCTGCCGTCTGGCCCCCCCCCCCCCCCTCCGACACATCTCCGCGGTTCGGAGAAAGTCTTCCTCTCGCTGACGTGTTTATGCGCGTGGAGTCGAGGACCAATTGTTCTTCAAATGGGCCTGTTGTCTGCCTGGTGTCTGTCGAGCGACTGGCAGGTATCTGCGCGCAACGGCGTCTTGACAGGAAAATGTGAATGTGAAACGGTTCGGGAGTGTTTGAAACCGGGCGGGGGAGTATAGAAGGCTGCTGAAGTCTGAAAAAGAGGTGTGTGTGCGTGCGTGTGCGTGTGTGTGTGTGTGGACAGATTGATGAGGCTTTAACTGATAGATGTCCTTTAAGAAAACGCTCGGCTACACCTGGGATGAATATTCCCAGCTGCGCGTGAATTCTGCGACTGACAGTTTCTACTTGACTGCCAGAAGTCAGTAACGCCAAGCTTTGACATTCACTTCTGAGTGTGTGGAGGGATAATGCTTTACTATTCAAAAGTATATTCATGTTGTTGGAAACTTTGACATTTACATTTTGCATTGGCCTTCGGAAATGTGTCGGAATCGGTCGAGATTGCAGTTGAGTACTTTGAGGAATGATTTGAGGGACAAACAGAGCCTTAAACGTCTGTTCCGGGGTCACTGGAAGGTCACCAATGTGGATCCTGCAACCTTTTGGAAATAATGAGTCAAGTCGATTGTATTTGTGTGGCTCTTAATCCCTATGAATCTATGTCTCAAAGGGTTTCACAGGCACACAATAGATAACATTAATGATCCCCTGACCCTAAGCCCTCTATAGTACAATGGAAACAAAAAAACCCTAAACCAGAGAAGAAACCTTTACGAGGAACATAAACAGAAGTATCCGTCCCTCCGGGGTTGTTAAAGAGCGCCATGGACATAACGATAGAATAACAAGCCAAACAGTTGAAGTAAAAAGGTTCAGTGATAATGGGCGTGATTCCTGTCAAAGTTGTGGAATAGCATGTTACAAAACGTACGCCAAGTGAAAAGTAGCTCAAACTTTGCTGGTGTTTCCAGGACCTGGCACCCGTGTGGAGAACTTGTTTACCCAATGAAACTGCAGATCAGGACATGATTGATCAATCAAAAGCATCGTCTCTAAAGCCAGGGGTGACCATGTTGTGAATGGTCGACGGGACTTTTTAAGATACTTTGAAGGAAGAGGTCTTATATTGTCAACTTGTCCTTGTCCTAGCCAATTGAGGGATTAGGAGGCAGGATCAAGGAGTGTGCAAACGCATGAATCAAAGCCCTCTGCTCAAATATGGATGCCCTGCTCAGATTCTAAATGAGAAGGGCACGTGACGGCACGGTACACACACACACACACACACACACACACACACACACACACACACACACACACACACAAACACCTTTTGTGTTTCGCACGACTCGAGGGAGTTGCACACAACTTGACGTCCCTGTACGTTGAAATAGATAAGAAGCAAGAGCTGTCGGATAGGCAGTGTTTGGAGCACTGCACTACAAGGGAACGCGTTGGTGTACTCTGGAATACTTCTTTGCTCGAACGGGAAGCGTTGGTTTCTCAACTCAAGTAATCAATTATTTAGTTACGTTTTTTCCAATAATCAATCTGCCGCTGTTAAAATCTGCATTCACACAGTTTGACAAGTCTCAGTGAACGTGCCCTGCAGGGTCTCCGTTAAACACTGGAACTCAGTCAGGGCTCGGGGACGGCGTTTCTCATAGACCAGGGATGGGCCTGTTTTGAGCTGGGCCTGGTTAATCAAACCAAACACGGTGCAGGACACACAGTAAACAGCAGTTTGAATGTCGACTTCTCTCAGGCCGTATGATGCCAGCAGTCTCGTCTTACAAGGTGAGCATGTTATAAGGGCAGCTTATTGCATGATATCAGGGATGTGACTGTCATTCACACCGTTTCTGTTACTTTCATACTTCTTGGCGGGTAGCTGCATACTGCGCATGTGTGGCATGTGTCACAGCAGGGACCATAGGTGGGGTAGGCCTTTGACTGAACGTAGCACTCTGGCTCCTACTACTGTGTCACCCACTCATCAAACATCAAGCGATATGAATGAAAGACGAGGTTTTAGCGAGGTTACTTTTAAACCAACATGCTCATTGAATTGTCAAGGGGTTTTCATCAGGCTAAACAGTTACTTTTCTCAGTAGGTAAAACCGAAACGAGTTACAGGTGGCAGTCAGCTTGTAATGTAACAAGTACATTTTAAAAGCTATGTTACCAAACACTTCTGCTAAGCAACGTAGCTTCTGGTCATAAACACAGAAAAACGTGGCCAACAACCTGTAGGTACTGGGTCAGCCTAGAATAGTGCACTACAGCATTATAAATGGTACTTACGACCTGCTAGTATAAATATGCGTATTCATAACAACTCCAGGCCCGGGTTTTAGCTGCTGATTGACCTGGTTAACCTAGTTCAAAAGGGGCGTCCGTTGGTGTTTAATGTTGCTTTTTCGTAGAGCCCATTAGTGGTTTCCCCAGCAACCAGTATGTGGGCAGCCTTTGAGGAGGTTGGTTGGAGATGCAGGGCGCCCTGCACAGTAGGGCTGTGCAATTAATCAAATTGTATTTCGTGATTCAGATTTTTTGTGTCAAAGGGTCTCCAAACTAATATAATGGAGTTGAAACTTTTTTTTTTTTTTTTTTGGAGAGGAATGCTTAATAAATGCATAATGTTTTCAAACTCAAAAATAATCGTTTGAATAATCGCTATTTCAATATTGACCAAAATATTCACGATTCTGATTTTTTTTTTCCATAATCGAGCAGCACTACTGCACAGTGGAGCATTGTTGTCAATGGACTGAAGACCCCCACCTCTTTACTCTTTACTCCTCCCCCCGTGGCACTCTTCCTTAAAGACGTAGGGATATTGCACTGTGCCTGAACTAAAAAACGTTTGATTTGGTTTAGTGGTGGGAGTATACTTCACAGCGTATGAAGGGTAAACCCACAAGCACACACTGCTGCTTGGAAAAGTGCGAGCAATTACACTGGAGTAAGCATGAGAAATCAGCCAAGGCTTTTACTCCCCAGTGCCAAAAACACAGGATTTTCTTATTATTACTGAGTATCACCCTTAAAGGCTTGCAGGATTATTAGTTTAAAACATTCAAAGATGAAGAAACATTATCAACAGTATGAAGAAATAAACTTTTTGACAATATGTCCAAGAACTTTATGCATTGTGTTGTTACTTGAGATATTTGCTTTACTTGAGATGTTTACTTTATCCCGGGTAGCTGTGGCCATTACCTTCTCATGCTTCTCCTCTGTACCTCAAGAGGTCACCGCCACTGCAGAGTTCAGTCTGCCCTCAGTCCAACATGAGAGGATGAAAAGGGAGAGATGTCCAGAGGGCTTTTTCTAAAATCTTCAATAAATAAATAGATGATAGAACTAGAAGCAGAAACCAAGGCAACAATGGCATTGCATTTCCACCACTGGGGACAGCTCTGGGCGAGGAGAGCAAGAACGTTTGATGCTGATCTCGCAACGTTTCTTCGAGACTGCCGAGTAAACAGATGTTTATACTAACAGCTGGCTATGTAGCAATTGCTTAATCCTTGGCCTTGATTGCCCTGTTACAACAAGATAAAGAACAAGATTGTACAACCGTTTCTTTTTATTTCTGTTGTATTTTGGTTAATAAAAATATCAGTTTACACGCTTTATGGGCAGTTCATGATAAATATGCTCACGCACATAAAGGTTTCAGGTTTGAACACATAACCATCGTTTTCACATCTGCAAGAATGGGCATAGTTGCTTTGGATTATTCTGTGAATTATGTTTAATAATTAAAATGCAAGGTCTACGACTGAGACAGGTATCGTAGGAGAGGTAGGCATAGCAAGGCAATATTCCAGATACGTTTTAATATGACTTCCTTTATCTTCCCACACTGGTGTGCGACTGGTGTTGAATAAGCGACTGGTGACTTGACAACGCTTCTGCGAGAAATTCTGTCTAGACAACAACCATCCTCTCATCAATCTAAACCGACTGTGGGAGGAGGTGGTTGTTGACATCTCCGGTGCCACCATTTCCACCTGTCTCTATTGAGGAAACGTCTCTTTTTGCATCGTGATCTCAACACAGTTTTCAAATTGATTTGAAGATAGATTCATAAAGCACTAGGTAAAGATCCAAATACAATTTAACTCAAACTGCAGTGTATCATTGCTCTGTGAAATAGTCATTATTTAACGTGAATATTTACAAATATTCTATTCTCAATAACTATTACAAATAGTTACAAGTATATTGCTGGAGGACGTGTAATGCTAAGGTAAACTTTATACGTGTGAGTGTGAGTGTGTTTCTGACCTCTCATTTATACAGGAATTTTGCCCTTCTGTCCTTCGTTGGAAAAAACCTCTCAATGTCCCATTATTGAAGTCAGAAGTATTTCTGATGTCTCCCCTCCCTGGCTAGCGCAGCTCAGGCATGCCGGCGATCCTTTGTCACGATGTCCCCCCTGGAAGGTCCCGGTCCTGTTTAAAGTAGAGAAAGAACCCTTTGATACGGCCGTTGTCATGAGTGTGGTGATGAGAATCTGCAGAGGATCGACAAGTCTCAGTGAACGTGCCCTGCAGGGTCTCCGTTAAACACTGGAACACAGTCGGGGCTCGGAGACGGCGTTTCTCATAGACCAGGGATGGTCCTGTTTTGAGCTGGGCCTGGTTAATTGGTTTCCAGTGCTGAATCTGGGAATCTTTTACGGTGTGGTCCGGTGATCAAGTCTTCTCGCGGTGGAGTGGCGCTGATGCCCCGGGGAAAGAGAAACGCTGCTTAGCATGACCCATCACACACCTATGAAATGATACGGGGCAATCAAACACGGTGCAGGACACACAGTAAACAGCAGTTTGAATGTCGACTTCTCTCAGGCCGTATGATGCCAGCAGTCTCCTCTTACAAGGTGAGCATGTTATAAGGGCAGCTTATTGCATGATATCAGGAATGTGTAATATCCAGATCTTAACACTTCAGTGTTGGCCTTCCTCGGTAGCGGTGTGGTGAATGAACCCCGTCACATGTGGTGGAATCATGTTTTTGTAGAACTATTTTACTATCACACAGGAAGTGAAGAAGGCGAGTGAAGACAGTGGAGACATAGCAGAGGGTCATTTTACGCATCGTTACACATTAATACATAATAAAATAAGTAAAAAGACAGACTTGAGTATCTTGTAAACAACTTTTTTTTTACAGCTTACCCTTGTTGCTTACTGCGGTGGCCCTCCTCAGTGTTTCTTTATGGCCTGCTGTTGCACATCCCCTGTATCGCCCATAGATAGAAGGAATGAAGTCCCTGATCCAAAACACAAGTCACCTACCTCACATTGGTTCCAGAAGCTCCTACAACTCCTAAGAGTCGTACAGTGTCTGTTATTGTCTACCGTGTTTAATAAAATGTGTATTATCTTAAACTTTAATTCCCATTCACTGTCTTAAACATGTTGAAACAAGTTACGTATTTGTGAGTTACTCTATTGTGTTCACATTTGCGTTTAGACAGTTTTCAATTAAAACAATGTTTTCATAATAAGCTTTTTTTTTCTTTACCAATAATAATTATTAACGGTAATTAACCGGATGTGCCTTTTCTGCATGTCCACGTGTGGCATGATCTTGCAAAAACAATGCCAGAAAAGAAAAGCTGGAGTCCTCCACATCCAGCCTTCTCACCAAACCCCCCCACCCCCCCCCCCCCCCCCCCCCCCCCCCGGCCTCTCTGACAGTCGGAGGATCAAAGTTACCCAAGTCTCTGATGGTCTTGAAACCCAGCAGGGGTTCATCCCGGTGCTCATATCCAGCGTTAAAAGCAAGACTGTGCCATTTTTCACCTTGAAGTTTCAGGACGTCTCTTGATCACGCACACGGGGTGGCTTCGCGTGAAAGGCCGAGAGAAGTATATGCAGCGCGTCCACCGCCTCGCTCTGAAAAACAAGCCCCGACCCTGGGGGATCTGTGAGCCGCATGCTGCGTGATGAGGCTCATCTGATGGCCATGGCGGTGGACGTATTGTGCACCGCGTGAACATCTTTTACCTACCGCTGCGATGCCCGTGTGGCCCCCCCGTCATCATGGCTACCCCCCCCCCCCCGTGTTACGCCTCGTTCACACTACCTCCGTCAGTTGACGGATGGGGGCTTTTTGACGTGTCCGTGTGTTTTCCTGGGTCGTGTTACAACGGCGGCATTTCATTGGACAGTGCACTTGCGTATATTTGCATGACGCGATTTTATCGGCTGACGGTTCCGTCGCTGCCCGAAAAGTTGGAACATTTCTCGACTTTTGACGCAGGCCACGGAGCCGAAAGAACGGACGGACGGACCCACAATGCATTTCGATGGCACCCCATGCAAAGTCAATGAGATGCGTCCGTTGACGGCGGTAGTGTGGTGTGCAAAGAGGCGTTAGGCCTCCGGCTATTCGTCTTCTCTCTTGTCCGTCAGGGAGGATAGCGATGCCGAGCCTCTCGGAACAGAACAGTCACATCCACAGCGATGTGGTCGTCGGGTCATCGGTTGCTAACTGAGGAGGCTTGAACTCGTATGTACTGTAGCATATGCAGCAACTGTCGGTGGGTGGAAATGTCAGTCTACGCCTGAATGGTAAAAAAAAAAAAAAAGATCTGCATATTTACTTCCTCCAGAATGTTATCTTAAGAATTGACAGCATGGAGTCCAAAGGGCACTTTGCCCACAGTCTTTGCGGTAGCTGTGTGTGTGTGTGTGTGTGTGTGTGTGTGTGTGTGTGTGTTTCCGCAGGTGCATCTATGTGAGTGTGTGTATGTGTGTTTTCTCTGCAGGTGCATCGATGTGTGTGTGTGTGTGTGACAATAAACCCCTGAAACAACCGGGTTGTTTGAGGATTTGGTTTCATTGTAGCCGCACAAGGCCAGCTGAGACCTGCAGTAATGAAGTTATCTGTGATAAGTTATGCCTGTTCTTATTCATCGCTCTGTTTCCTCACCGCAATCCTGTTATCCATGTGTGCCCCCCGTTCACGCAGGTTTCTGTCATCATATCAAGTGTTTCAACTACCTTGACCCTGACATTTCCATGTTGTCTCTGTTCCCCAGACATTTTCGAAAGTAAGCATAGGAAGCAAATGAAGGCATTTACCTGACCGCATTGAGCTAGCCAAGCCTGCGGTTGTACCAATGAGAAGCCTCAGATGGACCATTACCTTTTTGGCTAGCGTGTTCTCTGATTTTGATGTCATGTTGATCTGGCCTGAGCTCTTTGACTTTCTCCACCAAAGATCTAATTCCACATGGAGTTTGGAGAAGAGATCTTAATTGAAATCGAGGGCGGCTGAAATCCTGTGTCTGGAGTGGCCACATTCATCATTGTAAATGTCAGTAATGTCAGGT
>NW_028179234.1:0-1000 GCF_964030765.1 Micromesistius poutassou | reverse complement strand
TGTCCCACACTTGTCCCATTTCTGTCTCACACTTGTCCCATTTATGTCACACACTTGTCCCATTTATGTCCCACACTTGTCCCATTTATGTCCCACACTTGTCCCATTTATGTACCACACATGTCCCATTTATGTCCCACACTTGTCCCATTTATGTCCCATTTATGTCCCACACTTGTCCCATTTATGTCCCACACTTGTCCCATTTATGTCTCACACTTGTCCCACACTTGTCCCATTTATGTCACACACTTGTCCCATTTATGTCCCACACTTGTCCCATTTATGTCCCACATTTGTCCCATTTATGTCCCACACTTGTCCCATTTATATCCCACACTTGTCCCATTTATGTACCACACATGTCCCACACTTGTCCCATTTATGTCCCACACTTGTCCCATTTCTGTCCCACACTTGTCCCATTTATGTCCCACACTTGTCCCATTTATGTCACACACTTGTCCCATTTATGTCCCACACTTGTCCCATTTATGTCCCACACTTGTCCCATTTATGTACCACACATGTCCCATTTATGTCCCACACTTGTCCCATTTATGTCCCACACTTGTCCCATTTATGTCACACACTTGTCCCATTTATGTCCCACACTTGTCCCATTTATGTCCCACACTTGTCCCATTTATGTCCCACACTTGTCCCATTTGTCCAATTTATGTCCCACACTTGTCCCATTTGTCCCATTTATGTCCAATTTATGTCCCACACTTGTCCCATTTATGTCCCACACTTGTCCCATTTATGTCCCACACTTGTCCCATTTATGTCCCACACTTGTCCCATTTATGTCCCATTTATGTCCCACACTTGTCCCATTTATGTCCCATACATGTCCCACACTTGTCCCATTTATGTCCCACACTTGTCCCATTTATGTCCCACACTTGTCCCATTTATGTCCCACACTTGTCCCATTTATGTCCCACACTTGTCCCATTTATGTACCACACATGTCCCATTTATGTCCCACACTTGT
>NW_028179235.1:0-7668 GCF_964030765.1 Micromesistius poutassou | reverse complement strand
AAAAAGAAAAAAACCGACCAATCGTCACAGACCCCCCCCCGGGAATCGTCTCAAGATTCCGAACTTTGTTTAGTCAAAATTTGAGGTTCGTTGTCTGCTAATCGTAAAAAAAACAACAACATACAAACACATTTAAAATCGGTTCTCTGACGGAAAAATATGAAACTTTGTTTGATTAAAATAGTGTTCGATTTTTTTTTTTTTTTCCTTTGAGGGGATTTCAGTTTTCAGAGCAACGACCGATCTTTAAAAAAAAAATAATAATAAATAAGTACGACGTTTGACCTGTTTTCACTCAGCGTAGCGGAGCTAGCTTAGCATCGGACATCGGTGGCCCAGTGGCCCAAAATGGCCGCTCGCGTACGCGGTCGGGTGGCGTCTCTCTCTCTTCGCGTACTGTAATGACTTCCTGTCGTCGTCTATATTTTTTGTCATCGTTCGGATCGCCTTGCGGATCCGAGTCGCTCTTGGCTCACGAACCCGAGCAGAACGGTAGAGAAGGGTGCCTTTTTTCGTTCTTTTTTTCGCGTCGGATCGCGCTCGCAACACGTTTGTTTGGACGAAGTGGGCGAAGCTCGTCACTCCTTATATGGAGTTGATCGGAACGTTTTGTCAAACTGCTGGTTTTTGTTCTCGGTGGGGGGGGTGGGGTGGGGGGGGGGGGGGGGGGGGGGGGCGTTCTCTCGCTGGTAGCCCGCGGTAGCTAGGTCTTCTTCTTCTTCTGTTTGACGGCACAATGTGTTCTTTTGAAGAGCTGTTCCTGAAAGAGCGGTTCTTTAAACGATCGGTTCTTTTGAAGATCGGCTCTTTAGAGATCAGTTGCTGCAAAGAGCGGTTCTTTACTTTACAGACACGCCCCACGTCAGTGGGGAGGGGGCGGGGCCTAATCACGCCCTGTTTGGTGGTGGGACGTTGAGTTGTGTTTAAATACAAACGCCGCCTGTTGTAAAAAAAACAACGTAACTTTACGACTACAAAACGTACAATAAACTGCAAATTTAAAATCTCGTCTTTTTTTATTCTGGGGGTATTGAACACTAAGAAGTTACTATGGATGTTTAATAACTGGGGCAGTGGATAGACAGCAGGTAGGGGTTAGACGGTACAGAGACAGGTCATTAAGGAGCAGGTAGGGGTTAGACAGTACAGAGACAGGTCATTAAGGAGCAGGTAGGGGTTAGACGGTACAGAGACAGGTCATTAAGGAGCAGGTAGGGGTTAGACAGTACAGAGACAGGTCATTAAGGAGCAGGTAGGGGTTAGACAGTACAGAGACAGGTCATTAAGGAGCAGGTAGGGGTTAGACAGTACAGAGACAGGTCATTAAGGAGCAGGTAGGGGTTAGACAGTACAGAGACAGGTCATTAAGGAGCAGGTAGGGGGTAGACAGTACAGAGACGGGTCATTAAGGAGCAGGTAGGGGTTAGACAGTACAGAGACGGGTCATTAAGGAGCAGGTAGGGGTTAGACAGTACAGAGACGGGGCATTAAGGAGCAGGTAGGGGTTAGACAGTACAGAGACAGGTCATTAAGGAGCAGGTAGGGGTTAGACAGTACAGAGACAGGTCATTAAGGAGCAGGTAGGGGTTAGACAGTACAGAGACAGGTCATTAAGGAGCAGGTAGGGGTTAGACGGTACAGAGACAGGTCATTAAGGAGCAGGTAGGGGTTAGACAGTACAGAGACAGGTCATTAAGGAGCAGGTAGGGGTTAGACAGTACAGAGACAGGTCATTATATATATACTATATTGTATTTGTATTTTTTTTTATAACATTTGTATTTCAATAAAACACAATTAAAGTTA
The DNA here is from genome assembly GCF_964030765.1 of Micromesistius poutassou. Classification (NCBI taxonomy): domain Eukaryota; kingdom Metazoa; phylum Chordata; class Actinopteri; order Gadiformes; family Gadidae; genus Micromesistius; species Micromesistius poutassou. The sequence continues at coordinate 5,862 of NW_028179235.1, read as the reverse complement.
AAAAAAAAAAAAAATACATATAAACGCCTATGGGGGAACTGAACCGGACGTCCCGCCCACTCCAACTGTCCGGTCCCGGAGGATCCAGGCCGGGATTTGCCGGTCGCCGAAAACCACACACACGACCTCCTCCTCCTCCTCCTCCTCCTCCTCCACCTCTCTTTTGTTTGGAGACGGGAGGACCATGCTCCCTCCATACCGGGTCCACCTCCAGTGACGGTAACCCGTATCGATCCGCCGACACCATGACATCCGAGATGGAGATCGAGGAGGAAGAGGCGGACCTACCGCCCGGCGGGTGCGCGCTGCGCGGGGGGGGGGGCTGTGGGACGCTGGACCCCCGCTGCGGCTGGACCCCCGTGCACTGGGCCGCGCGCTTTGGGAAGGTAGGTACGCGGGCCGGGCACGCGCAGTTTGGGGGATTGAGAGTGAGTGAGTGAGTGAGTGAGTGACGGACAGACAGACGGACGGTTACGGGGTTGGTTTCTCGACTCTAAACCCTCTTTGGGGATTAGCGGGGATGGGAGGTGGGAAGTTCACGCGAGATCAGGTCGGGCGAGAGTTTAACTTTTTAAACTCGTCAATTAAAGGGATTAGTTAGGGCAGATTAGTGCAGATGATCACGGCGTGGTTGATGAACATCCGGGTTTGTTTATACTCTGAAAGCGTCTCTCCCGCTCCCTCTCTCTCTGTCTCTCTCTCTCTCGCTCCCTCTCTGTCTCTCTTTCTCTCCCCCTCTCTCTCTCTCTCGCTCCCTCTCTGTCTCTGTCTCTCTCTCTCGCTCCCTCTCTGTCTCTGTCTCTCTCTCTCCCTCTCTCTCTCGATCTCTCTCTTGTTCTCTCCCACCCTCTCTCTCTCTCTGTCTCTCTCTCTCTCGGGTTTTCCGAGCAGCGGTGAATTTATGGATTTAAACTCAGTGTGACTGCGCTGATTGGTCGCCACACGCAAGCCCCGCCTTCTGCCGGTGACGTCACGCAAGAGCTTGAGGCTAGAATCAAAACGCGGATGTCATTATAAATAAACTAGAATGAGAAAAAAGTTCCATGTCCATTGAACAGATTTTTTATCTTATTTATTTTTTATCTTATTATAAATGTATTATATATTTGCTTAATACAGAGTGGTAGGGTTTGTCTGGTAAATCATATTTTAAATTATTATGGTACGATTCACTAGTACTACTCACACAATAATAATATGGTCTCATCTTTTATATTTTTATAACGTAAATTCATATTTTAAATTGTCATAGTATAAACTCATGTTATATTGTTATAATATTAACTCATATTTTAAATTTTCATAGTATAAAGTCATCTTTGATATTGTTCTAATGTAAACTCACTATATACTCAATACTGACTAGTTTGCGTTTTTGTTATGATGTAAACTCACTTTATAATATATATATATATATATATGGTAGGCCACTGACTAGGCTCTTGTTATGATGTGACCTCACTATATACATACATATATATATATATATATATATATATATATATATATATAGTAGACCACTGACTAGGCTGTTGTTATGACGTGACCTCACTATATACATACATATACATATATATATATATATATATATATATATATATAGTAGACCACTGACCAGGCTCTTGTTATGACGTGACCTCACTTTATACATATATATATATGTATATATATACATATATATATGTATATACATATATATATGTATGTATGTATATATATATATATATATATATATATATATATTATATATGGTAGACCACTGACTAGGCTGTTGTTATGATGTGACCTCACTATATATATATATATATATATATATATGTATATACATATATATATATATGTATGTATGTATGTATGTATGTATGTATGTATATATATATATATATATATATGTATGTATGTATGTATGTATGTATGTATGTATGTATGTATGTATGTATGTATGTATGTATGTATGTATGTATGTATGTATGTATATATATATATATATATATATATATACATATATATATGTATGTATATATGTATGTATGTATGTATGTATGTATGTATGTATGTATGTATGTATGTATGTATGTATGTATGTATACATACATAGTAGAGCACTGACCAGGCTGGTGTTGTGACCTCAGGGGCCCGTCCAGGGGCCCGTGGCCGGGGGTCGTAAGCGTCTCCTGGACCAGTGGGGGAACATGGTCCACAAGAAGGCCCGGACGGACCGTGAGTATGTTCCACGAGGTCTTTGGACGTACCTAAAGGCATCATGCCAGGATGAGACGCTACACCATGCTAGGATGAGATGCTAGGATGAGACGCTACACCATGCCAGGATGAGATGCTACACCGTGCTAGGATGAGACGCTACACCATGCCAGGATGAGATGCTACACCATGCTAGGATGAGACGCTAGGATGAGACGCTACACCATGCCAGGATGAGACGCTACACCATGCTAGGATGAGATGCTACACCATGCTAGGATGAGACGCTAGGATGAGACGCTACACCATGCCAGGATGAGACGCTACACCATGCCAGGATGAGATGCTACACCATGCTAGGATGAGACGCTAGGATGAGACGCTACACCATGCCAGGATGAGACGCTACACCATGCTAGGATGAGACGCTAGGATGAGACGCTACACCATGCCAGGATGAGACGCTACACCATGCTAGGATGAGATGCTAGGATAAGATGCTACACCATGCTAGGATGAGATGCTAGGATGAGACGCTAGGATGAGACGCTACACCATGCTAGGATGAGACGCTACACCATGCTAGGATGAGATGCTAGGATAAGATGCTACACCATGCTAGGATGAGATGCTACACCATGCTAGGACGAGATGCTACACCATGCTAGGATGAGATGCTACACCATGCTAGGATGAGACGCTACACCATGCCAGGATGAGATGCTAGGATAAGATGCTACACCATGCTAGGATGAGATGCTAGGATGAGACGCTAGGATGAGACGCTACACCATGCCAGGATGAGACGCTACACCATGCTAGGATGAGACGCTACACCATGCCAGGATGAGATGCTACACCATGCTAGGATGAGATGCTACACCATGCTAGGATGAGATGCTACACCATGCTAGGATGAGACGCTAGGATGAGACGCTACACCATGCTAGGATGAGACGCTAGGATGAGACGCTACACCATGCTAGGATGAGATGCTAGGATGAGACGCTACACCATGCTAGGATGAGATGCTAGGATGAGATGCTACACCATGCTAGGATGAGACGCTACACCATGCTAGGATGAGATGCTACACCATGCTAGGATGAGACGCTCGGATGAGACGCTACACCATGCTAGGATGAGATGCTACACCATGCTAGGATGAGACGCTCGGATGAGACGCTACACCATGCTAGGATGAGATGCTACACCATGCTAGGATAAGATGCTAGGATGAGATGCTACACCATGCTAGGATGAGATGCTAGGATGAGATGCTACACCATGCTAGGATGAGATGCTACACCATGCTAGGATGAGACGCTACACCATGCTAGGATGAGATGCTACACCATGCTAGGATGAGATGCTAGGATGAGATGCTACACCATGCTAGGATGAGATGCTACACCATGCTAGGATGAGACGCTACACCATGCTAGGATGAGACGCTACACCATGCTAGGATGAGACGCTACACCATGCTAGGATGAGATGCTACACCATGCTAGGATGAGACGCTACACCATGCTAGGATGAGATGCTACACCATGCTAGGATGAGATGCTACACCATGCTAGGATGAGATGCTACACCATGCTAGGATGAGATGCTACACCATGCTAGGATGAGATGCTAGGATGAGATGCTACACCATGCTAGGATGAGACGCTACACCATGCTAGGATGAGATGCTACACCATGCTAGGATGAGATGCTACACCATGCTAGGATAAGATGCTAGGACGAGATGCTACACCATGCTAGGATGAGATGCTACACCATGCTAGGATGAGATGCTACACCGTGCTAGGACGCCGCACCGTGCTAGGTACTGTCGTTAAGCGTACGTGCGTTCTGTCTGTCCTCCATTTCCGTCCGCCGTCGCCCAGGCGACACCAGCGGCCGGCTCTTCGGTGGCCTCCTAAGGCCCGCCCCCTGGACCGGCGGCCCCACTGAGGTCCTCGTCCGGGGCCCCGCCCCCCTCGAGACCACCGCCGCCGCCGACCGACCGTCGACCAACCGCGAGAGAGAGACTCGCCACGCCTCCGACGACGACGACGACGACGACGACATGTGCGGCTCGCTGCATCGCTGCGCGAGCCCCGCCCCCGCGACCTTTGACCTCCTGGGCGACCTCCTGCTCTACGGACATCACCATGGCTACGGAGACACGGCCGAGGACATCGGCGTCGCGGGGGCGCGGCAGCAGCAGCCGCTGGCGTAGGCGGGGGGGGCGGGGGGGGGAGACGTCGCAGGTTCGATTCCCTCCGCCGAGGACGCTAATCGGACGATGTATCGGGGAATATACGTCGGATTTCTTTTGTACTGGTCGGTTTGTCCGCTGGTTTTTATCGGACGCAGTCGTTTGCACTATTGAAGGGAAGACGGGTCTTTTTTTTTTTTTTTTTTTTTTTTAAACGCCGACTTTAAGACGCGTTTGAAAAGTACTCGAGCGGCGTCCTGTTCTTTGAAAGTATTTCAGTACTTAAAAGTCCTGTTGGCGTTTCAGAGTACTTAGAAAGTACTTCAGTACTTAAAAGTCCTGTTGGAGTTTCAGAGTACTTAAAAAGTACTTCAGTACTTAAAAGTCCTGTGGAGTTTCAGAGTACTTAGAAAGTACTTCAGTACTTAAAAGTCCTGTTGGAGTTTCAGAGTACTTACAAAGTACTTCAGTACTTAAAAGTCCTGTGGAGTTTCAAAGTACTTAAAAAGTTGCCTAGAGTCACTTAAGTTTCTGGACGTCTCGGCTTTGGATCTGAGGGGAACGTAAGAACTTGAGAGATTCCTCGACCAAAGAAAACCATTTGTTATTAGTGGCTTGTTTCAAATTACATGCGGTGCTAAAAAGATTGTCTTTTTATACTCGTCTTTTTCACTCAAATGAAAGTCTTTGTGTTAATAGTTGATAAGCCCTATTTTGTAAGGGAACTTTGTCACCTGGGAATAATTAAATGTTCATTTTTTGTCATTTGTATCTTGTTTTTTAGTCGTTTTTTAAAGTCTTTCCTCAAGGAAGGAGTCTGAAACATACAACAGTAGATTAATTATATTATGTTCACTGTACAGACACTTTGTAGACAGTTCGGGTTAATTTATATCGTTTAATTGATAAATGTGCATTGTTGAATGGTTAAATACAGAATGGTAGTTATACACCACCGGTGCTATAGGCGGCGCTGTCGGACCTCAGACCCGACAGGAACTCCTATGATTAGGAAGCTAACGTCCATGGTTAGTATTACAAGATGTTTAAGTCCTCTATACGAGTCAAACATTTATAATAGTGTAGTTATTTGGCTCTTGGGGACGTTATGGGATAATTTAATGTAAATTGGTTAGGGGTGCAAGTCCGAATTAAAAAGTAATAAAACTGCATTGCGCCATACGGTCAAGAGATGGCGCCAGAGAGACCGAAACGGAGAAGCACTCAATGCTCTATTGGAGATATAATATGGGTTTATACACACAGAAGCAAGTAATGCCCTATTATAAAATACTAAATATAATATTAAACCCAGGAAAGTTGTATTAAACGGAATAAAACGTGTATACACATAAAAACACATTAATAAATCACCACGTCCTCCGTCCAGCAGGGGGGCGCTGTGCTGTCGGACCTCCGACCCGGCGTTAAAACCACCAGAAGAAGAACCC
>NW_028179236.1:12500-14217 GCF_964030765.1 Micromesistius poutassou | reverse complement strand
ATAACACCAGTTAACAGATAGGGTGGACAGATAACACAACCTGAAGAAAACAAGTCTTCACTTATTAAAACTAAACATCATACAGATTTTCCGAGACATATTATACAAGTGTTGTTGTTTACATTCATATGATATGCAGAGTTCATAGGAACCATTGCTATATATAGTAATTTCATGGTAAGTTATGCAATATTAATGATATTTACATGGAGGACACAGGTCAATTGCTGTTTTTAGTCATGTTGTTAGCAATAGACGAGCATAAAAGGCCATTTGTAACTTTGTATTATCTTTCATAATATTCTGGCTACTGTCACTTTAAAACTTTGACGTGCATTGATCTTTAATGTACCAGGCATTTGGCTGTGTTTAGTGGCGAAGCAACACAGTTTTATTACCGTAGTTACGTAACGTGATTTAGAGAATTACTTAACTTTGGATAACAATTGTGAAAGAAGTTTTTGTCGTGGACATATTTTCTTACCTGCGGAACTTGGAATAAACACTTTCTTCATCTCTTTTACACTGTGGAAGTATTTCCTAAGAAGAACGGAATATACACAAGCACTAGCTGTTTCAAGTATCATCTAAACTACTGTCAGCTCCCATGCCTTGTAGCAACCAGGTCTGATTCCCACCTGTGGTTCTATGCTACATGTCATTCCTCTATCTTTCAAACCCACTTTCTTTGAAAAATACACAACAACCTCATACAAATATATTAGAAAATATTCTTTGTGATATTAATGACACCCCATGATGAACCTAGATCTCCTACCACCGTCATGATTTTAATGATTCCAAATGAATACAAATGCCTCTTCCGCTTACCGCTAATTAGCTACAAACCCGCACTGGGGCTGGTAATGCTCTTGCTAGTGTGTAAGAGATGAGTAAGTAAGTGTAAGTGTGGTGTGTGTGTGTGTGTGTGTGTGTGTGTGTGTGTGTGTGTGTGTGTGTGTGTGTGTGTGTGTGTGTGTGTGTGTGTGTGTGTGTGTGTGTGGGATGTGTGGGCACATGTCTGTGCGTGTCTCTCATTAATGAGTCTCACTAATGAATCCAAAGGAAACATGGCCCCGCCTCGCTCGTTAACAACACCTGCAGCTTCACTAATTAGTCCTGCTCCTCCAATCAGGATTGAGCTCGACGAACAGCAGAGAAACAGGGCAGAGAGAGAGAGACATGCATATGAAGGGAGGGATGAAATGAGAAAAAAAAAGAAGACAAAGATCAAGAAAGAGAATGAGCAAGCCTATGAGAAAGAACAAAGAGCACCTGGAAAACGGCTATAGAAGGTTCAGAGGAATAATTGCTTTCTTGTCGTATTTCGGGGCGAAGAAGAGAGAGAGGGAGGCCTGTGAATGAGTGAGGCTATCTCCTCCCCTGTATCGGCTGACAAAGCACCTTCATGAATTGGGCAGTTTCGACCCTCCTCTGGTTCCAAGAAAAATGTGCACCACCGCACAACTACTTTAAAAATAAATTCCAATAGGGTTTTTTTGTTGTTGCATCTTACAAATAACATATGGCCTTGGTACAAAAAGTGGAATAGTTCTCATTTACTCCGATGAAGTGAAAAATAACTGTAGGTGGCGGTCCTGCAAGAGAGTCACGAAGCACATAATTGACTCTTTTCTTGACTTGAAGTAAACAAAGTTTGTTCCCTGGGTGTATTCACCGCACCGCACAATGCCTATTGATGGGGAAATACGCACAA
>NW_028179236.1:2500-7500 GCF_964030765.1 Micromesistius poutassou | reverse complement strand
TGTGTGTGTGAGTGTGTGAGTGTGAGTGAGAGTGTGCGAGAGTGTGTGAGAGTGTGTGTGCACGTGAATTGACTGTATGTTTCGCGGTATCCCATGCCCACTAGGTAACCCGGCAGCATAGTTCTACCCAGACGTTGATTGCTGCTGTTAGCTCTCCAGATCGCTGCGCCGTGGCCAGGAATTAGCATTGGCTAATGAACACAGTAACGACATCATAGGATGATGAGGCGGTCGGGATGGGCTCTGAGGTGTGAGACCTTCTTCTCATCTCTAATAGCAGATCTGGCCCTCAAAGGTTATCCTGAAAAGAGTCACTGAGGGAAAAATAAATCTGATAGGAATAACTTTTAACATTATAGACCTTGGATCCCAGGGGAGATACGTTTTCTGTTGTGTCAGCTTCTCTGGCATTTGTCGAATATATTCAAACATAACATTATTCATGTGAAAAAGAAAGTGGCTTGTTATCTCAGGCAGTGATAAAGCTCTACATAGGTGCGCACTATACTGTGTTCACATTTCTGTTTTACAGGTTCTCCATGGTGGAGGGCTATATGGTATTTTTTATATGTATATATGTTCTTGGACAGGTTTCAAGGTTTCAGTGCTTCTCTCTACTTCAACGACCCCCACAGGCAATACATTCAGAATCAGGGCCAAACATAAATATCCATATACATATATATTTACGTATATATTCATTGAGAAGCATGCTGGACTCAAACAAAGCATAACTATGCCCATTTTATACCCATTCAAAAAAAGGCATGCACTAAAAACCCAGTACATTACAACATCCCATAGTCCCAACTCAAGGATACACATACCAAAGATAACACTCATATTCACCATAGCTGCCAGCGTGTTGCCACAAATACAGACATATTCATACTTTTTTCTCTGTCAAATTGCCTTCCCGTCATAAAACATTAATGACAAACTCATTACGATTTACCCCTGCTATCACGAACATACCGACAATCTCCATACATGTTTGTTATTCTGCCAGTCAAGAGCGCTCCTATTCTACAGCGCTGACAATTGCGTCATTAAAAGTCAGTGCGATAAGTCAGTCCCAATCAACCACGTCTGTTCATTAGCTTAAAAAAAAAAAACGGCTCCGAAATAGAAGAAAGAAAACACCCACTAAGCATGCATATCTAATGTACAGCGAAAACAAAGCAGGAGCCGTTCCGAATAGAAAGACGTTCACAGTGCGTCTCTATGGGCCGCCCGTTCTTTAACTTATGCTAATCTCCACGGAGATTAAGGATGCATAGCTGGCCGCGTCTTGATAGGCAGGAAATTCTCCCGTGATGCTCTCTGGGGGCCAATTTGCAATCAGCGGCCATATTAACTCCCTACAACAGATGTATTCTGAAATAGTTTCAAAGACGAGTCATAGAGCCGTTCACTCACATTGTCCCTCATAATGAAGTTCTCTTCTTCTACACGGGGAAGAGATTGCGTCACATCAAAGCTCCATTATTCTTACCTCGGCTGCTGCAGTCTCCTCTGACTCTGAGGGTTAGATTGCTAATGCGTTTATTCACTGGAACTCTGACATCTCCACACAGTGCTGCGCATCACTGTCCAGACTCTCATTCCAGTTTATATCCTCATTCTCTTTTTCTTTCTCTCTTTTTCTCTCCATCTCTCTCTATCTGTCTCGCCGTCTCTCTCTCTTGCCCCCCCTCTCTTTCTCTCTCTCTCTCTCTCTCTCTCTCTCTCTCTCTCTCTCTTTCTCTCTCTCTTTCACCCTCAGTCTCTCTCTCTTCCTCCCTTTGTTTCTCTTCTCCCCTCTTTTCCTACGTCCCCATTCTCTGGATGTGGACTATCTGCCTATCTGTCATCCATCTGTCCATCGACCCATCCATCAACTATTTATCTATCTATCAATCTCTTTCATCTGTGTGCTTGTCTGTCCGTCTGTCTGTGTGCCTGTGTGTCTGTCTCAATCTGTCCATACAGCGGGCAGCAGAAGTTCATCCCATTAATGAAGTGAGAGAGAGGTCAGCCAAGACCAGATTTATAATCATTCGGATGAACGACAAAGCAATGCGGCTAACTCGTGGCTACCCTGACTGACAAGCTAACGGATGATCAAAAGATGGATGGGCCCCACCATTTGTCAGTCTTGAGTGATACTGCTAATTATGTTGATTTGGATTTCCATGCATGGCATTGCCATCTTCCCAGATTTGTCAAGTGAGCATCAGAGTCTTAATCTGTTTCTTTAAAAAAGATAATCTAACATCAGATCCACCAGCTATTCACAAGCACGTCACGTTTTTGTGAAAGCGATCATTTGATGAAACCGGACACTTGTAGCGGCCAGTGGTATGCTAATATGATTACTGTCAGCGGGGTGATTACACAGACATGTGGTCCTCAAACATGTGGGCAAGAGGAGCAGATGGCAGAGACCCTCCCCAGCACAGAGGGAGTAGAAGAGGAGAATGGTGGGAGTAGGAGGAGGAGGAGGAAGAGAGATGTGGAGGAGGATAAAGACAGAGGAAAATGCAGGGTAGGAGAAGGAGAAAAAGGAGGTGTAGGAAGATGAGCAGGAGGAGAAGGAATAGGAGGAGTAGGAAGGGGAGTATAAAGAGAAGATGAAGAAGGGGGAGGAGGATGAAGAGCAAGAAGAACATGGGGAGGAGAGGGAGGAGGAGGATGAGGCAGAGGAAGAGGATGAGGAATAGGATGAACAAGAACTCATTAACAGAGAGAGCAATTTAGTTCTGGAGCATTTTTCCCGCCTTTATACACCAGATCACAGCATCATAATTGCAGGGATGGAGGGGAAGCGTGTCATAAATGGAAAATCTGGTTGGAAAGATTGAGATAGATCGGCAGACAAAGAAAGAAAGATAAAGATGAGGAGAGAGAGAGAGAGAGAGAGAGAGATAAAGAGACTGAGCAAGAGAGAGAAAGAGAGAGAGATGGAAGATTAAATAAGAGAAAGAGGGGACTGTGATTACAGAAAAAATCTAAAGAGAGAGATTGAGAGATACACGCTGGCCTCCATTCACTTGGATGAGGCTTACCCTGACAGCCCATCACACCCCAACCCTGAGCGACATTTTGATATGATGTCACTCTCTGCCAAAGGAATAATCATAGCTTTTTCCTCCAGGTGTGTGTGTGTGTGTGTGGGTGGGTGTATGAGTCTCTGCGTGCGTGTGTTTGTGTGTGTGTGTGTGGGGGGGGGGGATCATTTTCTCATCCATGCAGGCTGGTTTCACACTATCCTTGCGCATTTAAAAGCGGCGTCGACACGATCACTTAAACAGATAAATACAACAGCATGTCTGCTGGAGAGTGAAACAGCCAGGGCTGTCTCTAATCCTGCCGGGGTGGAGGCGGAGGCGGGGCTAGACTGGTCACGCTATTACCATGGTGATGGAACAAGAGGGATACCGGCCTCCCAAGGTCCCAAAGCCTGGCCATTAATATATATTAATCATTTCTCACACATGACTAAGCCCACCTTAGTGTGTCTGTGTTCGTGTGGGCGTGTCTGTGTTTGTTTTGGAGGAGATTGGAAGCCGTCTCTGTTTGGTGTCTGTGTGTGTGCTCTGTGTTGTTTTTTTTAGGTTTGACACAGATCTGCGGTAATCCAACGTGACAGAGCACTCCTCTGCCGTCTGTGCGTTCCTTTAAATTGTCATCCTGTGTTGCTAACTGGAACAGCCCTGATGATGTTTGCCATCGATCGGCAAAGCTTTCAGTGAGCGGAATTGATTGAGCGATTGAATCAATCTGTTTGACCTTTCACCCCACTCTTCCGAAACACTCCATTGGAGAACGTAAATAACCTATGGTTTGTCGTCAAAAAAGTTTTCCCAGATTATTCTACGGAAACACAGTTTGATACTGCAATCCGCCATGTTTTTCCGGGGGGAAACTGATTTGATGTTGCAGCCCACCATGTTTACCCAACAGGCGCGGGAAAGCATTACTCTCTTATCTCGAAAAGTAGCCTAGCGTGACGGTTCCACTTTTGGCATTTGCTGTGATATATATATTGAAAAAAGATTCAGCACTGGGAGATCTAATGCGACAACTTGACCCGCGTGCTTTCTACGTCAGAATCCGTCGCTATCGCCGCGCGCCCAGACGGCTTTGTCTGCAGATGTTAAGATGAATAACACCCGACCGAGAGAAAAGCCGATTCCTGCGGCTCACACCTTCTCCTTATGATTGTGACATTGGGGGGGGGGGGGGGGGGGCGGGGGGGGGGGTGCACGGCGACTTACCAACACTATCAAACGATGAAGACGCCCTCCCCGAAGCTCAGCACGTAACAACGCTAAATTGTGTTCTACATCCGCTTCTTCTTCTTCCTCTTCGTCTTCGCCGTCCTGCCGTTTGATGCGGCGGGGGGGCCACGGCTCACGTCAGAAGCCCCCTCGGACGAGGGGAAATGAGATTCGGCGGGTGGGCCCCAGCAACGAGGCGCTTTTACGGGTTTAACGGTGTCCGTGCAGGTATTAAGCTCCGTTCGCGGTGTCCTGCGCAAATGCGGAGCTTGAGGAGGAGGGGGGTTTGAGATGGGGAGGGCAGGGTTGCGCTTGAGGAGCCGGTCGCAGCCCACGGGCAACAAGGAACTTAATATGCCTTTCAAACATCACTGGGATACGCCAGAGAAAGCTACTGATTACAGCAGTTGTCCACGGCACAATGATCTTAATGAACACACGAACTGAGGCTTTTTTTGTCCCACAGGAGCGAAGGAAAATTACCCGCTCGGGTGTATTCGTATTTGATGTGGAAACTGCTGCGCTGCGGTTGCAAATTGTCAAGGTAACCCTGATAGGGATTGTTTGTTCGTTCGTGTTTGTGTATTTGTTTCTTCAGGATATTTGACTTTATTGTTAAATTAAGCGTGCCTTAAATTATTCCCTGTGTTTTTCTGCCCTAGGACACAGGGATTGGTGGGTCATTTAGTCGGTGTGATGGGGTATGCTGTCAGAAATCCAAGGCTTTCAGAAGTTTCT
>NW_028179237.1:0-25881 GCF_964030765.1 Micromesistius poutassou | reverse complement strand
GTGTGTGTGTGTGTGTGTGTGTGTGTGTGTGTGTGTGCGTGTGTGCGTGTGTGTGTGTGTGTGGCTTGGTGGGTGGGTGTGTGGGTGGTTGTGCGTTTGTGTATGAGGCTTGTTTGTGGCCACACACACACACACACACACACACACACACACACACACACACACACACACACAAAAAGATCCAATGGAAATGGAAATACACCTACAGTATATTTGATCTAAAAATTCACCTCCGAAATCGAAAATTTCCAGTTTATTGTTCAGCTCCGAGAATATCACAGGTTGTCCACAGAAGGAACACACAGTATGAACCACAGCCTCCATAAGGCTCGTGTGTCTTCTCTGGAGGTGATACAGACACAGACGGGTGAGGCTGGACCAGGTATGCGGACTGTGTGTGTGTGTGTGTGTGTGTGTGTGGTGTCCAGGTATGTGCGTGTTGTGATGTACCGTCCTGTGGCTGTGGCTGTGAGTGGGTGAGTGTGTATGGGTGGTGTGTCCATGTCACTGTAAGTCTCTGGCCCGTCATCGGCGTCACCACACCGACGCCGACGGGGGGGTGACACGTTGTCCGCTGTGGGGGCGAAGGACCGCGCTGTCCCGGACACACACACACACACCGCGTGCTCACACACACACACACCGCGTGCTCACACACACACGCGCGCATCAACACCCCGACGTGCTCCCTGCGCTTCGGGGGGAAGAGAATCCGTTCCTTCCTGGAGAGAGTCAGGGGGTAAAATGACACGCGCTTGCCTTTCTGTGGGATGGGTTGGCTCTGTTGTCATGACAACCCTGTCCCACGGCCTCATCCGTTTCCGCGGTAACGCCATAAGGAGGAGAGCATCATTATTCAGACATAACAAGGTTGAAGAGACCCTGGCAGCTCTCAGAATCCCTGCTGCCAGGAAGCAGAACCAGTAGTCCAATCAGAGCTACAATAGTACGACCAGTATCACAGTAGTGGTACAACCAGTGCTTGAATAACCAATACAGAACAGATGTGACAGAGAAAGGCATCCTATTGGTTTATTCAACTATTCCGGCGCTTGAACGCTAACTTGCATGCCGTGAATACCAAGGTTAGCTAGAGCCAACTGAACAGAACCTACCCTAACCCTAGCTATCCCGAGCTAATGCTAACCCTAGCTTACACTAACCCCTAATATGAGCTAACCGTAGCTAATGCTAACCATAGCTAGCCCTACCATAGCTGAGCTAACCATGGTTAGCTAATACAACCCCCAACACAAGCCCACCCTATCTGACACACTAGCCCAAGCCAACCCTGGCCACGAGCTAACCCTAGCTAATTCTGACCCTAGCTAACACTGAGTTCAAAGTTCAAAAAGCAGATTATAAGCAAATAATAAAAGTTCTGTTTGCTGTGTAAATGTAGTGTGGGCGAGAGAGGCGGAGCGAGGTCGGCGGGCAGAGAGAGAGAGAGAGAGAAAGAGAGAGGTCCAGGGAGAGAGAGGGTGGAGAGAGGTTCGGGTTAACTCCGTTGTCCTGTAATGTAAACCGTGAGGCTGACACTCGTAGATTAACTCGGAACGGTATCAATAATGTAGCGCGGCTAATGTCCCCAGCACCAGCATGACAGTCAGAGAGACCAGACAGACAGACGGACACACAGACACACAGAGAGACAGACAGACACATCAGCGGATCCGCAGACAGACAGTCAGAGAGACAGACAGACGGACGGACGGACAGGCGGACTGACAGTCAAAGAGACAAGACAGACAGATGGACACACAGACAGAGAGACAGACAGACGGACAGACACATCAGCAGATCCGCAGACAGACAGTCAGAGAGTCAGACAGACAGGTCCAGCAGACAGACAGTGTGGAACATGTTTGCAGGAATGGTGGCATTTTGCTGCAGCTCCCAAGAATGTGAGCAAGACCTGACACGTCTTCTAGCAGCAAGGATGAAGAGATCCACCCTTAACCTCCATGTCTAAAACACCCTTAACCTCCAGGTCTAAAACACCCTTAACCTCCAGGTCTAAAACACCCTTAACCTCGAGGTCTAAAACACCCTTAACCTCCATATCTGAAACACCTTTGCCCTTAAGCTCGGAGGCGGTGAGGTGGTCCAAACTGAGGCAGCTGGTAATGTAGTGAATGATTATATTTATTAAACTGTAAACGGACTTCAGAGAACCACATCTCGACCTCACAGTGACCCTCTGCAGCCACACGCTACACGGATGACCGCGGCGCACAGCTCCGACACAGAGCTCGCTACGGGTCATCTCTCTGGAGGGGGAGCGTATTTCACTAAAGTACAGTTAGTCGAGTAGAGCGTCTCAGCGTCCTCCGTGGCTCGGCGGCGCCCTCTATCGGTCAACCGTCACTACTGCAAAACGAACCAAGCAGGCTCCCGAATCACAACGTTCATAATAAAAAACCACAACTAAGAAACAACCAGACCCAGACAGAATGTGATGAGTTACCAGGCAATTCACCCGTATTTCAGTTAGAATTGATGAAGATGGAGATAACAGTGACCAGACTCTTTAAGTTGTGTACCACAGACTTTTAGACTGAAAAACACACCTCCCCTCTGACGTCATTTCAGCGACCCTTCCCCCGTCTCAGGCCGGAGGCTGCAGTGTCCCTTTCTGACCGCTAGAGGGCGATACAACCCCGTCTCAGACCGGAGGCTGCAGCGCCCCTTTCTGGCCGCTAGAGGGCGATACAAACATAGACATCTTATAAGTAGACGCAGCATTGGCTGCTGTGACCATAGACATCTTATAAGTAGACGCAGCATCGACCGCTACTGCCTACTGGCGCTGACGAGACGCGGGGCCGCCATCTTGGAGTGGTGATCCGCTCCACTCAGTGTGATTCATTTGGCAGGAGCAATGAACTGTCAGCGCATTTAATTAATCTTACCTCACTGAATACCACTGATTTTCACGCGTTTTTTTGTCATACGTGTAGCTATAATAAAGGACACATGTTTTGGCGTGTTTTATTATTCATAGTTGGCTTAACAGTAATAGAATATTCTTATATGCTATAAGTGACCAGACGTCCGAGATCAAAACTGGGAATATAATCCCCGAGAAGGGGAAAAAAACGGTCAGCTATTTTTAAGTAGAAGAAACAATATGATTACGTTATATATACATATACGTATATCCTACATAAACAATATATGAATACATTAGATATCTTAGGCACTTATAGACTGTATCTCTGTTGCTGCAGCAGCAGAGTTTATTCTGTCTTGACACTTTGTATTGATATTTTGTATTACATTCTTCCCTTAAATTATGTTTAGAGTGATTGTTTTATATGTATTTTTTATGTATGTCGCTTTGGATAAAAGCGTCTGCCAAATACTTAAACATAAATAAACACCTGAAAGTTTTTATATCAGCTAAAACCACCAATCTGTTTCACTGGATTCAGAATAAAACCAAATTCTGTCTTACCCAACAATGTTAGTATTTCAATATTGTTACTTGAACGACTTATTCATGGTTCCAATTATACTGTTAAGAAAGTATTGTCTTATACTTTGCCTAAAATTAGACAAAATAGAACATTTCCTTACAAAGACGAATGGGGCCGGGGAACAAGTTTTAACTTAATATTTGCCTTGTAGAATTCAGCAAGATTAAAAGTGCAAATATATCAATAAAAATTGGGAATTATACACAAGTTAACATTCAATTCAATTTTATTTATAGAGTGCCAAAACATTACACGTCTCACGGCGCTTTACAGAGTATTGAACATTCAGAGAGAGCCCATGAGTAACAGGGGCGAGGAAAAACTCCCTAGAATTGGAGATACATGCAGGAAGAAACCTCGAGCAGATCCAGGACTTGAGGGCCTGACCCATCTGCCTAGGGTCAGTTACAGGGCAGTGAGGTTTGTATACATGATAAATGAATAGGTTAGTTAGGTGTAGAGAATAGAACATGGTGTTTAGAGCCACCTGGGGTGTATGTTACAAAGAGGTAGGATGGTTACCTTACCAGTATGATAATGCATGAATCCCATTTAGTGTCAGAAAGTTCAAATAGTCTAGTGTAGGGATGAATTGTCATAGGGATTAGGAATTGTCATAGGGCAGTAGTGGATCGCTAGGCAGTGCAGGCCAGGAATCCGGTCAAGGGGACAGCAACAGGCGATGGTAGGGCAGTCATAGCTATACTGTATAGCCAATGTCCATCTGATTGTCTAGTTAGCTAATATCATCATATGTGCTTTTACTGGCTTGATATTCGCTGCTATGGTTAAGGTTAGGTTTAGGGATAAGGGTGAGGATTAGGGTAAGGTTGGGGGTGAGGGTAAGGGAGGCGGGCGGTTAGGGTATAGGGGAGAGGTTAGGGTTAGAGGAGGGGGGGGGGAGGTATGAGTAAAGGAGGGGGGAGGGGAGGGGGAGGTAAGGGTGTATGGGGGGGGAGGACGGAGGTCAGGGTATAGAGGGGGAGGTTAGGGTATAGGGGAGGGAGGTTGGGAGAGGATATGGGAGGGGGGAGGTTAGGATATAGGGGAGGGGAGAGGTAACCTTACCTCATTATGGTAACATGCATGTGTATAATAAAAATTACCATACAACAAGCCACACAACCAGGTCATTTTAAATGATTTTATATCATAAAACATCAGTATACATTTCAACATCTGTGCACAGTGAAACAATTCTGGGATGTGATTAAAAAAAAACAACGGTTCATCGTGAGACCATCTGACCCTAACTCTGTCCCTAACACTGAACCATGAGGAACCCGCAAAGGAACCCTTGAGAAACAAGGAACCCTTGACAACCCGTGACTTAAGTCACGTCCTGCGAGGTAGAAGTTGCATCTGAAGTCTCCACCGTCCAGCTCCGACGAGGCGCCGTCAGCGGGTCACTGAAATGTTGCAAGAGGAAAAACACAAATCGTTAGCCTCGTAGCATAATCTATGTTGCTAGCCATAGGCCAACAATGTCAATGAGGCTACCAATGTCGATTACACTATGAGGCTACCATGTTGATTACACTGTGAGGCTACCCATGTCGATTACGCTATGAGGCTACCATGTTGATTACACTATGGGGCTACCAATGTCAATTATGCTACAATATCAATTATACTATGAGGCTAGCGATGTTGATTATGCTATGAGGCTAACTATACCCATTATGCTATGAAGCTAACGATACCCATTATGCTATGAAGCTAACGATATCCATTATGCTATGAAGCTAACGATATCCATTATGCTAGGAGGCTAACGATGTCCAGCTAGGCGGCTAACCAGATTCCGGGTCTCCCTCCAGATAGGTGGCTCCTCCTCCATAATTTCTTTTAGTTTATATAATTTGTGTTGAAGAAAATACTTTTGTTTTGAGAATTCTACACTAGAAACAGTGGTAGTAGTTTATTATTCTTTGGACACCTTGTTTAAATAATTCTGAATCAAATCAAATTTTAAACTTCAACATGAAACATGCACACACTTGGGAATTTGTAATTCAGGAATATAGTAAAACATTCTGTGAATTTAACAGCATAGCTTTGGTGGTGAAACGATGTAAAAAAAAAAAACCTGTTGGTATTAACCTTCCAAAGACTTGAGCAGTCCCATCGTAGTCCTCGTCTCGCTCCTGGTGGGTCGTCAGCTTCATCTGTTCACAATACAAACACATTAAAAGGGTGATGTTACGTTACCAAGTGTGAGTGTGACCAGCTGTTACGTTTTAGTGTCCACCTTGATGTACGCTGGATAAACTATAGTAGTAGCAGCTGATGTGACCTTAATTACTTCAAATCACAGCTTTGGCTAAAATTCACAGAATGAAAAATCGGAAGGAAAAACTAATGAAGACCCTCTACGATCGTTTGAAATAATTAAAAAGAACCTCCAGGTGTCAAGTGTTTGGTTATGGTTACCCTCCGGTCCACAGCCTCCGGTCCAGCCTGGTGCCCCATTCCTGGTCCAGGGGGATCTGGATACCCTCTGGTCCAGCCTGGTGCCCCATTCCTGGTCCAGGGGGATTTGGATACCCTCTGGTCCAGCCTGGTGCCCCATTCCTGGTCCAGGGGGATCTGGATACCCTCTGGTCCAGCCTGGTGCCCCATTCCTGGTCCAGGGGGATCTGGATACCCTCTGGTCCAGCCTGGTGCCCCATTCCTGGTCCAGGGGGATCTGGATAGCCTCTGGTCCAGCCTGGTGCCCCATTCCTGGTCCAGGGGGATCTGGATAGCCTCTGGTCCAGCCTGGTGCCCCATGCCTGGTCTAGGGGATCTAGTTACCCTAACATTATAATTAAGTGCAAGAAAAGCACTCGACACATCCACATAATAATAATAATAATAATAATATCACCCACTGGTGACCCATACCTGGTCCAGTGGGATCTGGTCACCTGCTGGTCCTCAGCCTCTGGTCCACCCTGGTCCAGGAGATCCTGTGAAGTCAGACAGCATCTTTATAGACCCGTGCACATCACGGTCTCGAATCTAACTACCAACCCCCCCGCAGGAGCCCCTTACCTTGAGCTGGAACGACGATGGAGATCTTGCGGTGCTTTGGTCGTCTTGTTGCAAAATACAGCCAACAGACTTACCTTGAGCAGATCTAGTAGTTTGTTGCTGTTGGTTCATGTACAAATAATTGACTATACATTTCATATCCCCCCCATTTAGCAAATAATTCCCACCCATAAACAAGGCTGACAACCGTACAAAATAACAAACTGTTCTCATGCCTTTTGTCTACTTCCTTACTACTCTCTAAAACATCGCATGCACATCGCATGAGTGTTGCCTTACTAATCAGGGTGTGATCTGAGTGAGCAGAGATGCATGCTGGGATACTGTGCCATCTGACTCCTACAGTTCTGTAGCGGTTCCCCCTCAGGAGAAACCAAGTTTTCAAAAGGCTGTCGTGACATCAGTTACATGACCTGGAACGTCCTTCAAGACCGTGACAGGGACTCCCCAAGGTGAAACGCCAAAGGGTAGGCTGTGAGGCTCCCCCTCTCGGCGACTAGAATACAACCAAGCTCTTACAGAAGAGAATCATGGAGCACATTTCAACGTTCCTCTTCATAGACCTTGAAGCCCCAGTGAGGCTTTCTTCACCTCTTCTGAAGAAGAGCACAACTGCAGCTCGACAGGGACGCTAGTTGGGATGTTTCCAAGGTGGTTTCCGATTCAGCCCGAGAAATACTTGGATCTCAGGGCAGGAGTACAGGAGATCCAGAGGGCTTGCCAGCAGTCCATCATGTTGAGGTTAGGTAGGGAAGCCACGTTGCAGAATGTTTCATCTTCCATCTTCAGTTAGTTGGTTGGTTTCTCATCCGATTCTGTCCATTCGGAATGCCGTTAGTCCATCATCCATTGTACCAAGTAGCCATTGTCGCTTCCCATTGTTTGCATGATTCAGTCACACTACAGTCCAAGCTGCATGACACTCAAGTCATCCTGTCCAGTGTGTAGAAGGTCAAATTGAGATCCAGATGCTAGATCGCTCCAGGCTCTTGCTGTATTGAACACCCACTTTGTTATCCTCTGATTTAGGCCACAGACTTGAGTCATCAGAAACATCCGACCAAATGACACTCAAGGGTGTTTCAGGAAGAGTAGCATCCTCCTATAGCTGAAAATTAAAATGTTCAGGTAATACAAGCCAAGTAGAAGTAGAAAAATTTCCCCTCACACATGTGGTGCCCAGTACCAGGTTAAAGATTGCCCCTCTTACAGTTAATGCCCGTGCAAAGTCAACAATTGCCCCGCTCACACTTAGTGCCCCATGCCAGGTTAAATATTGCCCCTCACATGAAGTAGTGCCCCATGACATGCAAAGATTGACCAGTACCAGGTTAAAGATCACATCTCTTTATTTTCATTTATTAGATTGTGTATTTACACAAACAATGACAATACTCAATGGAATACAAAGCCAAACGAGAGGGGAGACCAGTGGTGGGTTTGTAGGTCTTTGAGAGAGGAGAGACCAGTGGTGGGTTTGTAGGTCTTTGAGAGAGGAGAGACCAGTGGAGGTTTTGACAGCAGCGGTGGCTTTGTAGGTCTTTGAGAGACGAGACCAGTGGAGGGTTTGACGGAGAGACCAGCGCTGGGTTTGTAGGTCTTTGAGAGACCAGTGGATGGTTTGATGGAGAGACCAGTGCTGGGTTTGACGGAGAGACCAGTGGTGGGTTTTTAGGTCCTTGAGAGAGGAGAGACCAGTGGTGGGTTTGACAGACCAGCGGTGGCTTTGTAGGTCTTTGAGAGACGAGACCAGTGGCGGGATTGACGGAGAGACCAGTGCTGGGTTTGTAGGTCTTTGAGAGACCAGTGCTGGGTTTGACGGAGAGACCAGTGGAGGTTTTGTAGGTCTTTGAGAGACCAGTGGTCGGTTTTTAGGTCCTTGAGAGAGGAGAGACCAGCTGAGGTTTTGACAGAGAGACCAGCGCTGGGTTTGTAGGTCTTTGAGAGACGAGACTAGTGGAGGGTTTGACAGAGAGACCAGCGCTGGGTTTGTAGGTCTTTGAGAGACCAGTGCTGGGTTTGACGGCGAGACCAGTGGAGGTTT
Organism: Micromesistius poutassou; assembly: GCF_964030765.1. NCBI lineage: Eukaryota > Metazoa > Chordata > Actinopteri > Gadiformes > Gadidae > Micromesistius > Micromesistius poutassou. Next base: position 17,322 of record NW_028179237.1, on the reverse strand, counting down.
TGTAGGTCTTTGAGAGACCAGTGGTGGGTTTTTAAGTCCTTGAGAGAGGAGAGACCAGCTGAGGTTTTGACAGAGACCAGCGCTGGGTTTGTAGGTCTTTGAGACAAGACCAGTGGCGGGATTGACGGAGAGACCAGTGCTGGGTTTGTAGGTCTTTGCGCCCTGCCCTTCACAAAGAAGGGAGAACTCTTCCCGGGGCTCCCGCCAGCTTCTCCGGGGTCGTTTGCGTTACCGCACTGGACGCCTCGCGGCGCCTATCTCCGCCTCTCCAGATTTGGGAATCTGAACCCGACTCCCTTTCGATCGACCGGGGGCGACGGAGGCCATCGCCCCGCAGAGACGAGAGACCAGTGGAGGGTTTGTAGGTCTTTGAGAGGAGAAACCAGTGGTGGGTTTGACGGAGACCAGTGGTGGGTTTGTAGGTCTTTGAGAGAAGAGAAACCAGTGGTGGGTTTGTAGGTACTTGAGAGCGGAGAGACCAGTGGTGGGTTTGACGCAGAGACCAGCGCTGGGTCTGTAGGTCTAGGGCTAGGGGGGGCTAGGGCTTCAAAGCGTACGGAGGGAAACTTTGGAACGTGCTCCGTGGTTCTCAGGTGCAGGAACCAGGTTGGGTTCTAGTTGCTGAGAGGGACAGCCCTCACATCTCGCCCCCCGGTGTGTCTCCTTGAGGAGTCCCTGTCTCCATCCTGAAGGACGTTCCAGTTCATGTAACTGACGTGACGACGGCCTCTTAAACACTAGGTTCCCCTGAGGGGGAACGTCTACACAACTGAAGGCCTCAAACAGCGCAGAACCCTCGCATGCATCTCTGGTCAGTCAGTCACACACCCTTATCAGTAGGACAACACACATGGGATGTGATGCAATGATGAGGAATGTAGTAGGAAAGTGGACGGATAAAGTATCTTCTAGGGACGAATGAGAGGCATGAGAACGGGGGGGGGGGGGGGAAGAGAGAGAGAGAGAGCGAGAGAGAGCGGGGCCAGAGAGAGAGAGAGAGAGAGGGCGGGGCTATAGAGAGGGCGGGGCCAGAGAGAGGGCGGGGCCAGAGAGAGGGCGGGGCCAGAGAGAGGGCGGGGCCAGAGAGAGGGCGGGGCCAGAGAGAGGGCGGGGCCAGAGAGAGGGCGGGGCCAGAGAGAGGGCGGGGCCAGAGAGAGGGCGGGGCCAGAGAGGGGGCGGGGCCTACATGGGGCGGGGCCTACATGGGGCGGGGCCTACGTGGGGCGGGGCCTACGTGGGGCGGGGCCTACGTGGGGCAGGGCCTACGTGGGGCAGGGCAGGGCCTACGTGGGGCGGGGCCTGAGAACCGGTTCAAACTAAAGCTGTCAGCCCACAGCATTAAAAGAAAATGTTGTGACTTACAGTTCGCAGTTTCTTCTTCGTGGTTCGATCGTGATACTCACAGAATCTGTTTCTTCTTCTTGAGCTGTGAAGGAGAGCAACGAGATTAGTTTTACGGCGCGTGTGTGTGTGTGTGTGTGTGTTTTAATTAGTGATTAATCCAATAAATCCAAATAAGTTATTAAAATAAGTTATTTTTCCCATCTAACTACGACGGTAACCGAGTGCGGAGTCATTGTGTGACGTCATGGCCCCGCCCCCCCTACGTCTTCCGCCGCCAACTCCGTCATGGAGTCATTGATAAATATCTGCAGCCGCGTCACCCGGCGAAAAATATCAATTAACTCAATTAAAAACAGCTTACGACGACATACATCCAGAACTACTATTATTCAACTTATCAAGTAGGCCTAGAGTAAAAAACAATTAAGTGAAACAAATAAGTGTCCTACTCACAGCAGGTCCGGATGTAGCGGGCCGTTTTACTTCAAAAAGTGTTCGTTAATTAACCCGACGGTCAACCTGGAAAACAAAAGGACCAGACGGATCATTAGTTACTTTTATAACTTCAACCGGACGTTTCTAACCATGTTTCGGTTAAACTACTAAAATAACGTCAATATTAACCGTGTAATGGAGACGGCTCAGCGTCTTTTTCAATCTAACCTGTTTGATGTGGTGGAGCCAACAGCTGACGGAGCGCGAGCAGCAGCAGCACAGTGAGGCTCAATGGAGACGCAGCTCGATCCGCACCGAGACCCGCGAAATAATCAGCGAATAATCAGCGGAACTACATGCAGGTGTGCGCCGCCATAGATGTGTGTGTGTGTGTGTGTGTGTGTGTGTGTGTGTGTGTGTGTGTGTGTTGAGCAGGGGTGGGAGTGGGTGGGTGGGTTTGGGTTACAAACTGTGGGTGTGTGTTTGGGTTTGTGTGTTTAAAAGGTGAACGATATGTGGATGAGTGGGAATAAATGGTATATATTATGTGGATGTGTGAGTGTGGTTTAAAACCATATGGAGTAGAGGAATACTGTTACTACCAGGAATTGTATGCTGATTGAAGTATGAAATTACACCGTATGATGGTGTATTTCCTTTTGATGAAAATAATAAAAAATAATAAATGCCTAATGTGTAACATAACTAATTAACTATAACTGTATTGATACAATTACTATTATGGAACATAAAAAAATAGAACACAACTTACTTAACTTAAATATGCAAATTACAACATTTGGGCAAATTATGCAACTATGAAAGTCTTTATGGTTGCGTTTGTTTATTCACAAAATAGAAATGCTATAACGGCATAAAAAATAATAAAATCAATCAGCTCAGATATTTATTGTCAAAGTGATGAAGTTATCAAAACGTACAGAAATCCAAATGACACTAAATGTTTCAAATGACATTAATAAAAGAATACATTATATTGTTACTTTAATATTCTTATATTGTATATTTTAACAGTGTTCCAATGTATTAGTCAAACATTTACATGTATTAAATCTATATCTGTACATATTTTATACAAACAAAAACAAGGCGATGACATTATAGTCATACATCAAGTATCCGTACAGTCACACCCAATTCATAAAGAAGACATTTATTGCCTGTTACACAATGCATGGACAAACAAATAAAAAAAACTAATTGATTGTATTTATTTAATCAAAGGAATCTCATCCACATATCGTTCACCTTTTAAACACACAAACCCAAACACACACCCACAGTTTGTAACCCAAACCCACCCACCCACCCACTCCCACCCCCGCTCAACACACACACACACACACACACACACACACACACACACACACACACACACACACACACACACACACACACACACACACACACACACACACACACACACACACACACGTGTCATCTATGGCGGCGCACACCTGCATGTAGTTCCGCTGATTATTCGCTGATTATTTCGCGGGTCTCGGTGCGGATCGCGCTGCGTCTCCATTGAGCCTCACTGTGCTGCTGCTGCTCGCGCTCAGTCAGCTGTTGGCTCCATCACATCAAACAGGTTAGATTGAAAAAGACGCTGAGCCGTCTCCATTACACGGTTAATATTGACGTTATTTTAGTAGTTTAACCGAAACATGGTTAGAAACGTCCGGTTGAAGTTATAAAAGTAACTAATGATCCGTCTGGTCCTTTTGTTTTCCAGGTTGACCGTCGGGTTAATTAACGGACACTTTTTGAAGTAAAACGGCCCGCTACATCCGGACCTGCTGTGAGTAGGACACTTATTTATAATTTATCTTAATTGTTTTTTACTCTAGGCCTACTTGATAAGTTGAATAATAGTAGTTCTGGATGTATGTCGTCGTAAGCTGTTTTTAATTGAGTTAATTGATATTTTTCGCCGGGTGACGCGGCTGCAGATATTTATCAATGACTCCATGACGGAGTTGGCGGCGGAAGACGTAGGGGGGCGGGGCCATGACGTCACACAATGACTCCGCACTCGGTTACCGTCGTAGTTAGATGGGAAAAATAACTTATTTTAATAACTTATTTGGATTTATTGGATTAATCACTAATTAAAACACACACACACACACACACACACACACACACACACACACACACACACACACACACACACACAAGCTGTAAAACTAATCTCGTTGCTCTCCTTCACAGCTCAAGAAGAAGAAGAAACAGATTCTGTGAGTATCACGATCGAACCACGAAGAAGAAGAAACTGCGAACTGTAAGTCACAACATTTTCTTTTAATGCTGTGGGCTGACAGCGTTTAGTTTGAACCGGTTCTCAGGCCCCGCCCCACGTAGGCCCTGCCCCGCCCCACGTAGGCCCTGCCCCGCCCCACGTAGGCCCTGCCCCGCCCCACGTAGGCCCTGCCCCGCCCCCTCTCTCTCTGGCCCCGCCCCCTCTCTCTCTGGCCCGCCCTCTCTCTCTGGCCCCGCCCTCTCTCTCTGGCCCCGCCCTCTCTCTCTGGCCCCGCCCTCTCTCTCTGGCCCCGCCCTCTCTCTCTGGCCCCGCCCTCTCTCTCTGGCCCCGCCCTCTCTCTCTGGCCCCGCCCTCTCTCTCTGGCCCCGCCCTCTCTCTCTGGCCCCGCCCTCTCTCTCTGGCCCCGCCCTCTCTCTCTGGCCCCGCCCTCTCTCTCTGGCCCCGCCCTCTCTCTCTGGCCCCGCCCTCTCTCTCTGGCCCCGCCCTCTCTCTCTGGCCTCTATCTCTCTCTCTGGCCTCTATCTCTCTCTCTCTCTCTCCCTCTCTCTCTCTCTCTCTCTCTCTCTGGCCTCTCTCTCTCTCTCTCTCTCTGGCCTCTCTCTCTCTCTCTCTCTCTCTCTGGCCTCTCTCTCTCTCTCTCTGGCCTCTCTCTCTCTCTCTCTCTCTCTGGCCTCTCTCTCTCTCTGGCCTCTCTCTCTCTCGCCCCCCCCCCCGTTCTCATGCCTCTCATTCGTCCCTAGAAGATACTTTATCCGTCCACTTTCCTACTACATTCCTCATCATTGCATCACATCCCATGTGTGTTGTCCTACTGATAAGGGTGTGTAACTGACTGACCAGAGATGCATGCGAGGGTTCTGCGCTGTTTGAGGCCTTCAGTTGTGTAGACGTTCCCCCTCAGGGGAACCTGGTGTTTAAGAGGCCGTCGTCACGTCAGTTACATGAACTGGAACGTCCTTCAGGATGGAGACAGGGACTCCTCAAGGAGACACACCAGGGGGCGAGATGTGAGGGCTGTCCCTCTCAGCAACTAGAACCCAACCTGGTTCCTGCACCTGAGAACCACGGAGCACGTTCCAACGTTTCCCTCCGTACGCTTTGAAGCCCTAGCCCCCCCACCACTGGTCTCTCCATCAAACCCTCCACTGGTCTCTCCTCTCTCAAAGACCTACAAACCCAGCGCTGGTCTCTCCGTCAAACCCACCACTGGTCTCTCCGCTCTCAAGTACCTACAAACCCACCACTGGTCTCTTCTTAAAGACCTACAAACCCACCACTGGTTTCTCTTCTCTCAAAGACCTACAAACCCACCACTGGTCTCTCCGTCAAACCCACCACTGGTTTCTCCTCTCAAAGACCTACAAACCCTCCACTGGTCTCTCGTCTCTGCGGGGCGATGGCCTCCGTCGCCCCCGGTCGATCGAAAGGGAGTCGGGTTCAGATTCCCAAATCTGGAGAGGCGGAGATTGGCGCCGCGAGGCGTCCAGTGCGGTAACGCAAACGACCCCGGAGAAGCTGGCGGGAGCCCCGGGAAGAGTTCTCTTTTCTCTGTGAAGGGCAGGGCGCAAAGACCTACAAACCCAGCACTGGTATCTCGTCTCTCAAAGACCTACAAACCCAGTGCTGGTCTCTCTGTCAAAACCTCCGCTGGTCTCTCAGTCAAACCCAGCACTGGTCTCTCCGTCAAACCCTCCACTGGTCTCTCAAAGACCTACAAACCCAGCGCTGGTCTCTGTCAAAACCTCCGCTGGTCTCTCCTCTCTCAAGGACCTAAAAACCCACCACTGGTCTCTCAAAGACCTACAAAACCTCCACTGGTCTCTCAGTCAAACCCAGCACTGGTCTCTCCGTCAAACCCACCACTGGTCTCTCAAAGACCTACAAACCCACCACTGGTCTCCTCTCGTTTGGCTTTGTATTCCATTGAGTATTGTCATTGTTTGTGTAAATACACAATCTAATAACTGAAAATAAAGAGGTGTGATCTTTAACCTGGTACTGGTCAATCTTTGCATGTCATGGGGTACTAAGTGTGAGGGGCAATCTTTGCATGGCATGGGGCACTACTTCATGTGAGGGGCAATATTTAACCTGGCATGGGGCACTAAGTGTGAGCGGGGCAATTGTTGACTTTGCACGGGGCATTAAGTGTGAGAGGGGCAATCTTTAACCTGGTACTGGGCACCACATGTGTGAGGGGAAATTTTTCTACTTCTACTTGGCTTGTATTACCTGAACATTTTAATTTTCAGCTATAGGAGGATGCTACTCTTTCTGAAACACCCTTGAGTGTCATTTGGTCGGATGTTTCTGATGACTCAAGTCTGTGGCCTAAATCAAAGAGGATAACAAAGTGGGTGTTCAATACAGCAAGAGCCTGGAGCGATCTAGCATCTGGATCTCAATTTGACCTTCTACACACTGGACAGGATGATGCAAACAATGGGAAGCGACAATGGCTACTTGGTACAATGGATGATGGACTAACGGCATTCCGAATGGACAGAATCGGATGAGAAACCAACCAACTAACTGAAGATGGAAGATGAAACATTCTGCAACGTGGCTTCCCTACCTAACCTCAACATGATGGACTGCTGGCAAGCCCTCTGGATCTCCTGTACTCCTGCCCTGAGATCCAAGTATTTCTCGGGCTGAATCGGAAACCACCTTGGAAACATCCCAACTAGCGTCCCTGTCGAGCTGCAGTTGTGCTCTTCTTCAGAAGAGGTGAAGAAAGCCTCACTGGGGCTTCAAGGTCTATGAAGAGGAACGTTGAAATGTGCTCCATGATTCTCTTCTGTAAGAGCTTGGTTGTATTCTAGTCGCCGAGAGGGGGAGCCTCACAGCCTACCCTTTGGCGTTTCACCTTGGGGAGTCCCTGTCACGGTCTTGAAGGACGTTCCAGGTCATGTAACTGATGTCACGACAGCCTTTTGAAAACTTGGTTTCTCCTGAGGGGGAACCGCTACAGAACTGTAGGAGTCAGATGGCACAGTATCCCAGCATGCATCTCTGCTCACTCAGATCACACCCTGATTAGTAAGGCAACACTCATGCGATGTGCATGCGATGTTTTAGAGAGTAGTAAGGAAGTAGACAAAAGGCATGAGAACAGTTTGTTATTTTGTACGGTTGTCAGCCTTGTTTATGGGTGGGAATTATTTGCTAAATGGGGGGGATATGAAATGTATAGTCAATTATTTGTACATGAACCAACAGCAACAAACTACTAGATCTGCTCAAGGTAAGTCTGTTGGCTGTATTTTGCAACAAGACGACCAAAGCACCGCAAGATCTCCATCGTCGTTCCAGCTCAAGGTAAGGGGCTCCTGCGGGGGGGTTGGTAGTTAGATTCGAGACCGTGATGTGCACGGGTCTATAAAGATGCTGTCTGACTTCACAGGATCTCCTGGACCAGGGTGGACCAGAGGCTGAGGACCAGCAGGTGACCAGATCCCACTGGACCAGGTATGGGTCACCAGTGGGTGATATTATTATTATTATTATTATTATTATTATGTGGATGTGTCGAGTGCTTTTCTTGCACTTAATTATAATGTTAGGGTAACTAGATCCCCTAGACCAGGCATGGGGTACCAGGCTGGACCAGAGGGTATCCAGATCCCCCTGGACCAGGAATGGGGCACCAGGCTGGACCAGAGGCTATCCAGATCCCCCTGGACCAGGAATGGGGCACCAGGCTGGACCAGAGGGTATCCAGATCCCCCTGGACCAGGAATGGGGCACCAGGCTGGACCGGAGGCTGTGGACCGGAGGGTAACCATAACCAAACACTTGACACCTGGAGGTTCTTTTTAATTATTTCAAACGATCGTAGAGGGTCTTCATTAGTTTTTCCTTCCGATTTTTCATTCTGTGAATTTTAGCCAAAGCTGTGATTTGAAGTAATTAAGGTCACAGCAGCTGCTACTACTATAGTTTATCCAGCGTACATCAAGGTGGACACTAAAACGTAACAGCTGGTCACACTCACACTTGGTAACGTAACATCACCCTTTTAATGTGTGTTTGTATTGTGAACAGATGAAGCTGACGACCCACCAGGAGCGAGACGAGGACTACGATGGGACTGCTCAAGTCTTTGGAAGGTTAATACCAACAGGTTTTTTTTTTTACATCGTTTCACCACCAAAGCTATGCTGTTAAATTCACAGAATGTTTTACTATATTCCTGAATTACAAATTCCCAAGTGTGTGCATGTTTCATGTTGAAGTTTAAAATTTGATTTGATTCAGAATTATTTGAACAAGGTGTCCAAAGAATAATAAACTACTACCACTGTTTCTAGTGTAGAATTCTCAAAACAAAAGTATTTTCTTCAACACAAATTATATAAACTAAAAGAAATTATGGAGGAGGAGCCACCTATCTGGAGGGAGACCCGGAATCTGGTTAGCCGCCTAGCTGGACATCGTTAGCCTCCTAGCATAATGGATATAGTTAGCTTCATAGGATAATGGATATCGTTAGCTTCATAGCATAATGGGTATCGTTAGCCTCATAGCATAATCAACATCGCTAGCCTCATAGTATAATTGATATTGTAGCATAATTGACATTGGTAGCCCCATAGTGTAATCAACATGGTAGCCCCATAGTGTAATCAACATGGTAGCCTCATAGCGTAATCGACATTGGTAGCCTCATTGACATTGTTGGCCTATGGCTAGCAACATAGATTATGCTACGAGGCTAACGATTTGTGTTTTTCCTCTTGCAACATTTCAGTGACCCGCTGACGGCGCCTCGTCGGAGCTGGACGGTGGAGACTTCAGATGCAACTTCTACCTCGCAGGACGTGACTTAAGTCACGGGTTGTCAAGGGTTCCTTGTTTCTCAAGGGTTCCTTTGCGGGTTCCTCATGGTTCAGTGTTAGGGACAGAGTTAGGGTCAGATGGTCTCACGATGAACCGTTGTTTTTTTTTAATCACATCCCAGAATTGTTTCACTGTGCACAGATGTTGAAATGTATACTGATGTTTTATGATATAAAATCATTTAAAATGACCTGGTTGTGTGGCTTGTTGTATGGTAATTTTTATTATACACATGTTACCCTAATGAGGTAAGGTTACCTCTCCCCTCCCCTATATCCTAACCTCCCCCCCTCCCATATCCTCTCCCAACCTCCCTCCCCTATACCCTGACCTCCGTCCTCCCCCCCCATACACCCTTACCTCCCCTCCCCCCCTCCTCTAACCCTAACCTCTCCCCTCCCCTATACCCTAACCGCCCGCCTCCCTTACCCTCACCCCCAACCTTACCCTAATCCTCACCCTTATCCCTAACCCTAAACCTAACCTTAACCATAGCAGCGAATATCAAGCCAGTAAAAGCACATATGATGATATTAGCTAACTAGACAATCAGATGGACATTGGCTATACAGTATAGCTATGACTGCCCTACCATCGCCTGTTGCTGTCCCCTTGACCGGATTCCTGGCCTGCACTGCCTAGCGATCCACTACTGCCCTATGACAATTCCTAATCCCTATGACAATTCATCCCTACACTAGACTATTTGAACTTTCTGACACTAAATGGGATTCATGCATTATCATACTGGTAAGGTAACCATCCTACCTCTTTGTAACATACACCCCAGGTGGCTCTAAACACCATGTTCTATTCTCTACACCTAACTAACCTATTCATTTATCATGTATACAAACCTCACTGCCCTGTAACTGACCCTAGGCAGATGGGTCAGGCCCTCAAGTCCTGGATCTGCTCGAGGTTTCTTCCTGCATGTATCTCCAATTCTAGGGAGTTTTTCCTCGCCCCTGTTACTCATGGGCTCTCTCTGAATGTTCAATACTCTGTAAAGCGCCGTGAGACGTGTAATGTTTTGGCACTCTATAAATAAAATTGAATTGAATGTTAACTTGTGTATAATTCCCAATTTTTATTGATATATTTGCACTTTTAATCTTGCTGAATTCTACAAGGCAAATATTAAGTTAAAACTTGTTCCCCGGCCCCATTCGTCTTTGTAAGGAAATGTTCTATTTTGTCTAATTTTAGGCAAAGTATAAGACAATACTTTCTTAACAGTATAATTGGAACCATGAATAAGTCGTTCAAGTAACAATATTGAAATACTAACATTGTTGGGTAAGACAGAATTTGGTTTTATTCTGAATCCAGTGAAACAGATTGGTTTTAGCTGATATAAAAACTTTCAGGTGTTTATGTTTAAGTATTTGGCAGACGCTTTTATCCAAAGCGACATACATAAAAAATACATATAAAACAATCACTCTAAACATAATTTAAGGGAAGAATGTAATACAAAATATCAATACAAAGTGTCAAGACAGAATAAACTCTGCTGCTGCAGCAACAGAGATACAGTCTATAAGTCCCTAAGATATCTAATGTATTCATATATTGTTTATGTAGGATATACGTATATATAACCTAATCATATTGTTTCTTCTACTTAAAAATAGCTGACCGTTTTTTTTCCCCTTCTCTGGGATTATATTCCCAGTTTTGATCTCGGACGTCTGGTCACTTATACCATATAAGAATATTCTATTACTGTTAAGCCAACTATGAATAATAAAACACGCCAAAACATGTGTCCTTTATCATAGCTACACGTATGACAAAAAACCGCGTGAAAATCAGTGGTATTCAGTGAGGTAAGATTAATTAAATGCGCTGACAGTTCATTGCTCCTGCCAAATTATTTAAATTATTAAATACACTGAGTGGAGCGGATCACCACTCCAAGATGGCGGCCCCGCGTCTCGTCAGCGCCAGTAGGCAGTAGCGGTCGATGCTGCGTCTACTTATAAGATGTCCATGGATACAAACCCGTCTCAGGCCGGAGGCTGCAGTGCCCCTTTCTGGCCGCTTAGAGGGCGATACAACCCCGTCTCAGACCGGAGGCTGCAGCGCCACTCTCCGGCCGCTAGAGGGCGATACAAACCCGTCTCAGACCGGAGGCTGCAGCGCCACCCTCCGGCCTCTAGAGGGCGATACAAACCAGGTAATGCGAGCCTGCTTCAGAGAGGCGCTCATAAACTGCTAATTTATAGATATTTATTATTTATATACATTTAAATTAGATAATTTTACAAATCCGAGTCTAATATTTAAGAAATTTGTATTATAATGCATTATCTAGGCGGTTTGTTGCTCCATGGACTTCGTTGACATTTTGAAGCAAACTCCAATCTAAAAAAATCAATCTGGAAAATTAAATTGATTGGGTGTCCAAATCACAGCGTCTGATGAACCCCCCCCCCCCCACCAGATCTAAGGGCGCAGATCTAATCCACTCCCCGTCACCTCTCCGACCCAAATGGCACCACAAACCCCCTCCACAATATTTTCCTTTCATAATTAGCGTATTTTATTTTATTTTTTGTCATTTTTGATTTCCCCCGATGACTTCCCAGTAGTTCCCAGTATAGTTCCCGAAGCAGTCGGACCCTGCGGAACCTCGGAGAGGCTCTGGAGGAGCCCAGGACAGGTCGACATATAAGGACGAGGTTTTCAGCGCGACGCGTGTGAGGAGGTCGGTGAGACGATCTGACGCCGTCGGGACCCAGACTCGCCCCCGGGGCCGACGAGCCAATCAAACATTCATGCTGGCGCCGTTCTGCACCCCCTAACGCGGAGACACGAGCGTGACCCCAGCGTCCGACTGACTCCCCCGTCTGCCTGACCCACTTTCTCTCTCCTGACGCGCGCGCGCACGCACGCACGCACGCGAGTACAAACACACGCACGCACGCACGCGCGCGAGTACAAACACACACACACACACACACACACACACACACACACACACACACACACACACACACACACACACACACTAACTAATGCAATATGACCACCCTGGTCCAAAAGCGTTCAAAATAAATCCACCAAAGTTCCCATTGGGGGGGGGGGGGGGGGGTCCAGGACAGACATATGGAGAGAGAGAGAAAGAGAGTCGTCGCTTGGCAACCGCGGTCGTAAAAAGCGCGGCGGGTGTCGCGAGAGGAAGGCGGTGTGTGTGTGTGTGTGTGTGTGTGTGCCGTAAAGGGGACGCTGGCTGTCGTGAAACGCGGAGAGGTCGCTGTTGGAAAAGTGGGAGCAGATCCATTGTGGATCCGACGGAGCCTGCAGACAGACAGGTCCGCGCTGCGGGGGCAGACAGGTCCGAGCGACTCCCGACGGAATAACAACAACAACAACGACGACGACAATAATAACACGGAGGTTAATGACGTCAGCGGCCGCCGACGGTGTCCGACGCGAGGAGCGAGGAGGAGGAGACGACGTGCGGGAGGACCTCCGGGATCCGAAGAGTTAAAGACATCACAACTGTTTGTGTTTCTGAGGGGGCTAACAGGCTAACCCGCTAACGCTCCGAGCCGTAATAACAACGCGCGCCGCGGGTCTCCCGTCTCCCCTCGTCGAAAAGTACCAGCCAGGGAATATTCCGGGAACATTCCGGGAATATTCCGCCGCGGAGCGACGGTGACCCCGGCCGGGGCCGCGTGGGAAAGTTTGGGACCGATGAGGAGCGGATAGATTCAGGTTGGTGAATGATCCTTCTTGAGTGTTATTGCCCCCAACCCCCAACCCCCAACCCTCCCTTATGTCCTGGTCCTGGTCCTGACCCGGACCCCCGGACACCGCATCTCCCTCTCCTGGTCTCTCCTGGTCTCTCCCCTGATCTCTCCTGGTTCTCTGTCTCGTCTCCCCTGGTCTCTCCTGGGCTCTGCTGGTCTCCCCTAGTCTCCCCCCTGGGCTCTCCCGGTCAGCAGAGAGACCCTGGTTGGTACCACAGCAGTACCGACCTGTATCTCCACATGCTGGTCTCTCCTGGTTGGTATCACTGCATGGTGTTACTTCCCTACCAGGGAGAGCTTTGGTATAACGCTTCAAGTTCTTCTTCGCTTCTTCCGCTTTTGTTCATCTGGGTTAATTTCAGCTTCACCCCGGGTGAGTGTTCCCCTGTGCGAGGCTGTTTATCTCCGTGCTGTGCAGACAGACTGGGGACTCCCGTCAAACACGGATTCATTAATTCTGGATTTATTTTGCAGAAGATCACAGTTCGGCATTTATGGCCGTGGTTTAAATGTGATGAGTCGACACGACTTTTAGGTGTGTGTGTGTGTGTGTGTGTGTGTGTGTGTGTGTGTGTGTGTGTGTGTGTGTGTGTGTGTGTGTGTGTGTGTGTGTGTGTTGCTGTGTGCGTGTGGTCGGTCAATATTTTACAACTGTCTGACACGACCTGACTCGATGGTTAATTTTAACTAGCTGGTTTTGCTTTGTTAGGCCTGACTAGCTGCTGGGAATGATCAAGTCACTTCTAGTTCTATTTTCATCCAGACTGTTGTAGTTCTGTTGTGATGCAGACTGTTAGTAGTTCTGTTGTGATGCAGACTGTTAGTAGTTCTGTTGTGATGCAGACTGTTGTAAGAGTGTCGTAGTTCCGTTGTGATCCAGTCTCTGTCGCTGCATGGATATAAATGATTCCTCAGCGTGGGACTGCCTTCATCGGGTCCCTCAGGAGACCGGGACGTCTCATGATTTAAACTTGCGTCTTCTCCCTCCGCGGTGAGAGACGTGTTGTTCAGAAGCTGTTGGGATGTATATTTAGTCGCTCTTTGTTCCCACTTTACATGGATCCCTCGTGGTGGCAGCGGTTTAACATGGTGTGTGTGTGTGTGTGTGTGTGTGTGTGTGTGTGTGTGTGTGTGTGTGTGTGTGTGAGGTCCCTTCAGCGTTCTAACGTGGTGTGTGTGAGGTTCCCTCAGCGTTCTAACGTGGTGTGTGTGAGGTTCCCTCAGCGTTCTAACGTGGTGTGTGTGAGGTTCCCTCAGCGTTCTAACGTGGTGTGTGTGTGTGTGAGGTTCCCTTCAGCGTTCTAACGTGGTGTGTGTGAGGTTCCCTCAGCGTTCCTCAGTGGGAAGGTTCCAGCACTGGTAGCAGTCACCAAGAAAAGAAAAGAAAGGTTATTGTAGATGGAGAAGATATACTGACATTTGGTATAGACTGCTATAGATTAGATATATTGATAGTTTAAGTAGTGGTTACTCTCTGTGTGTGTGTGTGTGTGTGTGTGTGTGTGTGTGTGTGTGTGTGTGTGTGTGCGTGTGCGTGTGTCGGGGGCTTTGTGATCAAACATTATTGACTCACTGGTCGATAACCGTGGAAACGGAGCTCATGTCCAATGCCTCCCATCTCATCCACAGGGGGAGGGGTTAATTAATTATTAATTGAATGTCAAAAGATTAGCGGAAGAATAGATGAAATGCAGAAGAGATGGACAAAAGTTAATCTCTCTCTCCCCCCCCCCCCCTGGCTTTCAATCCACCCATCTGTCTCTCCTGGTCTGTCTGGGGTTAGTGTGTAAGGAGGTGGGGTTAGGGAGGTGGGGTTGGGGTGTAGGGATTGGGAGGTGGGGTGTAGGGAGGTGGGGTTAGGGTGTAGGGAGGTTAGGGTGTAGTGAGGTGAGGTGGGGTTAAGGACTGGGAGGTGGGGTTAGGGTGTAGGGAGGTGAGGTTAGGGTGTAGGGAGGTGAGGAGGGGTTAGGGTGTAGGGAGGTCCGGTTAGTGTGCAGGGAGGTGTGTTATGAGTTGAGGTGTGTAGTGAGTTGAGGTGTTGTGTAGTGTATAGTATAGTATAGTGTATTGTAATGTATAGTGTTGTGTATTATATAGTATAGCGTTGTGTAGTGAGACGCTGTGCTATCTACACTCTGCTCCGTCACCGCTAACACGAGTACAAAAGGTTATTTGAAAAGCAGCCCCTCTGCTCCGAACGGATTCGTAAGCGATATGTTGGGAGATTGAAACGTAGGTCTTTTGTTTCCAGCCTCTCGTGTCATTCTGTTTCAAGCGACGCGAGGTCTGTCTGGGTGTCGGTAATGAGGCGTTTTGGGTATCCTAACATCTGCCAGATCCACCACATCATCCTCTCGCTGCTGCGACTCATCTCCAATGCATGAGCGGGAAAGTCATTCTTTGATTTGTCGAGGAGCCTCTGTGCGGGGGGAGGCTGATAATCCCGGGGCGAGTGGAGGGCGGCCGCGGGCCTGGGAGGGGTGTTTACCAGATGAAGAGGAGGAGCAGACCCCGGGCTCCTCTGGCCTCCGAGCCGGGGGGGGGGGGGGGGGGGGGGGTCGGGGGGGGGGTCGGTAATTGAAGCGTTTCTGTGGCGACGTGGAGGCTGGTTCTGGGGCACCTCAGGTTGGGACCCATCTGGAACGAACAGCATGTGGTTGGTTTCAATTCGGACTTAAGTCTTAAACTAAGTGTCTCTCAGGCCTAGTGGTTAGGAGAACTCCAGCTGGACCCGATGAAGAATTAATAAGCGTAATAATAATAATAATGTGCCCCGCTCCCCTACACCACGGCTGGCTTGGTTTGGACATCATCGCTTTAGAGTAGATTCTGTAGTGCTTACGCCATGCAAAACAATTGTTGTTCCGATACTGATCCAAGTAGGAAGTTTTAGGCGGTATCGGTGAGTAGGCAAGTCTATGCTCTGATGAGGTACCGTCACATGACCAGCTCGTTTACTGAACAGATGGAGAACATCGTCACGAACATGTGAGGCGTTACGCTGCGTTCGTTAACGGTCCGAGGCGGAAAGTCGGATGGGGATGAGGGAACTCCGAACTACGACCTACGTGCGGTTTGAGCTACCAAATCGAAATAACACGGATTCATGGACGCTTAACTACAAGAATACCAATGTATTATAAATCTATAATAAATGTGAAAAAATTGTTGTGGTGGAGACAGTGAGTGAACCGACTATACATTGATGTCGTCGTAAGAGAACCCTTCAATCAGAACAAGCGCTATTCGCAGTTACAATGCTAGATGCTGTATCTGTTTATACTTGCTAAGTTACTTATACTTATACTAATTTTCTGTCGTACCACCAGCTCGGCTTGCTGATCAGTGTCTTCAGTGCTGTTGGCCTGTGTCTGCAGAGTTGCTAATGCTTACTTGCTGGCCGGGTGTAAATCTTCATGTTCGTGCTGCAGATGGAGGATATTTCCATGCAGTGCTCTGCTTGTCTGGTGCTAATTAGTTTCTCACGCCTCCCCTCTCTGGATGTGACTCACTCCGGTAGTGGAATGTATTTTTCATATCATGCCGTTAAAGGTCTTCTGTGGGGATTTGTACAGAGAGACGCCACCGCTCTGTTTTACATACCCGGCAATCGATGGCTGCTGCTGCTGCTGCTGCTCATTGTTTTACTGCAGCGCAATCAGGGAAAAGTGCAGAAGAATGATTCCATTAGGCTCGGAGTCAAGCCCAGGTAGGTAGGAGTCCTAATGCATTTAAAGCTGCTTATTATCAGTTCAGACTTCAGAGAGTAGAGCACGACCAATATTTCATATTCAGGGGCCGATACCGATATTGGTGGGTGAAAAATTACAGATTTATATATCTGTCTATAGAAAATACAGGTGTATATACCCACTTAAATACCGCTTCTACGCAGTCTCTGTGGAGTTTCTTTATGCTACGGCTATTGTTGGAACACATTAAAGACGGAATGTTGGTTTGTTGTTGACAGTTGTGCGTGCATTGTCATGGCACACAAGAACCAGGACGCCTCCTCCGTTGTCCCATCTTGTTCAATACTTTAAAAAATGAAGAAAAATCAAACACAACGTGTCTGTTCCTTCACCTCCGTCTCACCGCCCTCGTCAACAAACAAGCGCTGTCTTCGACCAGCGTCATGCAAAAACAAATTCATACCTGCACCACTATCTGCACTGGTTTTACATACAGACGCTGCACTGGTTTTACATACAGACGCTGCACTGGTTTTACATACAGACGCTGCACTGGTTTTACCTACAGACGCTGCACTGGTTTCACCTATAGACTGCACTGGTTTTACCTATAGATGCAGTTATAGGTAAAACCATCATATATCTGTTAAACCAACCTGGATGCATTGGTTTAACAGATATGTGATGATGGTGATGATATTTTACCGCCACGCAGATATGCTGTATATAAGCAGTATTTAATAAGGCAGATATACTGTATGTAAACAGTATATTTAAGGCACATAACACACTTAACACATATACCAGTGTTTTCCCACAGACCAGGTAGCAACATGTGGCGGATTTGTTGACGGGGGGGGGGGGGGGGCTGGGGACTGGTGAAGTTACATTTAAAAATCGCGTTCAAGTAAAAATAAATAAGAAAAGAAAAGAAAAGCGGAATCAATTTGTGGCGCTCGTTGTT
>NW_028179238.1:0-6548 GCF_964030765.1 Micromesistius poutassou | reverse complement strand
CTGAGGTGAGAGCAGAGAGGCGCCCATTAGTATTCCAGTGGGCCTGCATGGCGACGCGGGTCAGGCCCCCCCTAGTCCCCTAAGAGCCTGCTTTATAAACACACGAACTCCGGCGAGGGGGCTAGCTCACGGGAGAAGCTCCACTCCTTAGCGCATTATCATAAGCCGGATCAAGTCAATAGAAATGAAAATAAAATAAAGAAATTGACTATGTGCAATTGCCAAGAGCGGCAGAAGTGGCTCCGCTGGCATCTTTATGGTGATGGCTTCTCCAGCTCCGGCATAAATAAGTCAGGGGAATTTGTCCTAAATTCTAAATTGAGACTTGACGTGTGTCACGATATTTCAACGATCGCAATCAATACGGCAGCGCTGCCGTAATAACTGGAATAAATCACTCTGGGGGCGATGGAAAGGGGCTTACTCTGGAGGCCTGGGTGTTGCCAGCCCAGAGTCTTCTTAAGGGTGTGCAGCACTGAGGGTATGCAGAGCTTTGTTAACGTTGAGGGACCACAACACAAAGGACTTTGTGAGGCGGTGCTTGTTCAAAAGGTCACTTTTATTATCAAGGTCTGTAATTGTGAAGGGGAAAATGAAGAGCTGTCACCGCGCACCGGGGCCCTGGTCTCAGAGCGGTGTTGCAGTAAATCACCGAGCGCGTCGCACACCAAATGAATGCATTAGCTGGGCTGTTTCTATTAGCATAGCTGTGGGGCTGCAGAGCAGAGTGCTGCCAGGGTGGTGTTAGCCCCCCAAGGAGAAAAAAGGGCTATTGGGTTTGACTCCCAATGTCCGCAGTGTATCTGTACAGAATCTTTCATATGTACACATAAATACTTAATTCCCTCGCTGCTCACGGGACGACCTGTATCCGAATTGATTGTGCGTCGCTTCGGATAAACCACCTGCTCCAAACGCCGCCCTGCCCTTAAGACGCCATTCGTCTGAAAAAAACCCTGCAAGTCACGTTGGATAACAGCGTCTCGAAAATAATGACATAAACTGCAAATAATGAAAGTCAGTGACACAAAAAAAAAAAACAAGGTGTCCTGAACATATCCAAGAATAACACAAACGCAGGGGGATAAAAAGACAAAGCACAGTATCGACGACAATGATCTATTCCATCTTCTCCTCTACTGAAGAAGAGAGGGGAGGGAAAACAAAAGAGGCCCCAAACAACAGTGGGCAGTGCGGCGGCGGCGGCGCGATATGGTTCGCCGGCGCATCCATCGCGGCTCTTATCGATCCAGCGAACGCCGGGCTGTTTGTTAGCCGCGGTAGTATTCAGCAGCGGCAGACGATGATTGCTTGCGAAGGAGTCTCGATACAGTATAGCTCATGGAGGCAGCGTGACAAGGGCACCGCACGCACACACCCCCCCCCCCCCCCCCCCCCCCACCGTTCCTCCACCAACCAGAGATAGGTAGCGCCTGATGAATAGCAGGGGGTAGTGGGGGGCTGTAGTTATTAACCTTGCCGACCTCAGGTCAGTGGACAAGTGTGGACACTGGATTAAGTTGGTGGGGGGGGGGGGGGTGGGGGTGGGTGGGATAGGGTGATGGACGACTCCCCGCTGAATGGTACCGGCCGCGATGGCCAATGTCCGGAGCCTAACATGTGGGCAGCCTTGAGCCAGATTGCCCCAGCCCCTACCTGCTCCTTAATGGCATGTTTCTGACATCGCTGCAGGCTGCTTTTGTATGAAAGCGTCAGAATGAGTTAATGGTAAATAGGAGGGGTGCATGCACAAGTGCATGGGGTCAAGTGCGTGTGAGTGAGCACGCGTGCGTGCGCACACACACACACACACACACACACACACGTCTACGGTCTTCAAAGCCTTTTCATGTGGGAAACATGTAGTGAAATACATTGGGTTCAACCAAGCGGGTTAATTTACTAACAAGACAGCGGTGCCAAACATGAAGCAGAAAACATCACAGACAGAACTCTAAGATGGGAAATCGTCATCAAAAGGGTGGTGAAAACAATACACTGCCCGAGGTGGAATCAGAGTGGAGCTGATGAAGGGGTTGACTGCACACACACACACACACACACACACACACACACACACACACACACACACACACACACACACACACACACACACACACACACACACACACACACACACACACACACACACCATTTGTCACGTGTATGTTTGTTGACGATGTGTTGTATGTCAGACTACAGACAAATACACTGGTTAGCAAGGATTCATTTCAAGGAACTCTATTGTTTTGTTACAATGGATTAAACGGTAAAGAGTCAACATGCATTCAAACACACCCTCCTTACCAGAGGAATGGAGGTGGAATGAAGATGGCCACCAAACAATTTCCTGGTCTTGATTCCTTTCCTGTTTCAGGTCACATGTATGTTGGCTAAAAGTAACAAGGTTTATAGAGATCCTGGTGTGATATATTCAAGCATTGTGTTTAAAATATAAAATCATTCATACACTTTAGAATTATGTGCATGATCAGAAATTATTTAACGTCACTTGGGCACAGTTACATGGACAGAGATGGTAAATGTCTGTGCCTTTTAAACATTAAGTCGGCCGTGCTGGGAAGGAAGGATTGGACTGTGCAGCCCAGTGGTTTAAGACAGAACTTAGGTTTGAAAAGTGATTTCACCAAGTGTTTTGAAACGCGACGGGGTCCACTTTCTTAAAAAGAGCACAGCTGTAAACAGCACACTTTTGTTCAATAAATCCCCATCTTTGTGGGAGACATTGTCCTGGAAGTACATCTCCTTCCACCACCCGCCTTGATTGTGTGCTCCCAGTGCCTGACTAGCGCACTTCCTGCTCAACCAGATATTTCCCTACATCTCCGTGGTAGCCGCTGTTGCTATTGCCCAATCGCTGAAGCCGCTGGACAAGACGCCCGATTGGCCGCCGAAGTCGGCTTACGGGCCAAGGACACCTGACGGTGTCCTAACGGGAAGGTTTTGTCGCGATCTTGCAGCTAGGTCATCAGAAATTCACACACAACACCGCTGCATAACAGCCGTGACTCACCGGGAAGTCTGAAGCTTGTGATTGGTCGAATTGCCACCAAAGTCGACGACAGCTGCCGTCGACTTTAATGACACTGAAGCAGCTCAGCTGTCCCCGTCGGTCCCAGTTAAATGGTAAATGGACTGCATTTATATAGCGCCTTTCTAACCAGTGGCCACTCAAAGAGCTTTACAATACTGCCTAACATTCACCCATTCATGCACACACTCACACAGCGGTGTCAACCTTAGAAGGCGGCAGCCAGCTCGGGAGCAGTAAGGGGTGCCTTGCTCAGGGACACCTCAACACTGCCGGCTGGTAACACTCCAGTTAGCAGCCGACCCACTCTACCTCATCAGCCGCACGCCGCCCCAGTTCCACATGGCTCCTTTATTGTGCTAATGCCGGTGCTCTATAGTCAAGTGGTAAAAAAAAAGGTAAAGTGTAGCGTTATGAAAATGTATTGAAGAGGATCCTGGCATAAGCTATCCCACAGGGGCGTAAAGATTATGACTATGGTGATCAGAGAACGAGGGCAGACCGCGATTTCCAGGGAATGCGTAAGCTCTGCAACAAAAGGTGCAAGTGTGTTGATACGGTTGTTCTACATGCTAATATGGTCATTATACATACACACACACATACATCTTCTAATTAACACAACTCAATAACTTACTATAAATAATCGCCAACACATAGCGTTGCAAAGCTGCCCCTGTCAAGCAGAACATTTTAGAAGTTCATTTTATGTTATTAATTCACTGCAACCACTTTGGAAACTTATGACTCATGGAATAGGATTTAATTTAAGTTCATTAAAAAAAGCCAACTGTTTATGGAGACTAATTGCACTTTAGAAAGAATAGTGGAGCGAAACATTGTATCGCTCAATGTCGGAACATTCTGAAAAAGAGGCCACTTCCATATTACAGTCTGCCAAACAACGATGTAATCTATCTCAACTCTGTGTTTGTGTGCTTAAAGTACACCCATGAGTAATTTCCCGGAGCATTTTCTGATATTTTTTTGCCATTTTTTTAGCAGACTCTTTCATTCGAGGTGATGTAAATTGAATATGTTGATGGATGTTTTTGTAGCTCATGAGCACTTAGCGGTTAGTCATCTGGCTCTCTGATAAACACAGGTACACTGAGGACATGGGGGAACAGACCTAGTACCACTGGACAGAGACTCGTCCACTGCACTACCCTCCCACATTTTAACGTAAAGGTAAAAAGCAGCCATGTACTAATTACCCGCTACACTTTGTACGACTGCAGACAAGTCTGAATTGTAGATTGTTCATCTCCACATACACTTTGACCTTTGACCATAACAGGAAAATGGAATTCCATTTCTGATTCATCCCGCAGCGGTGCATGTGTTTTTTTGTTCTAATCCGGTACTGTTTTAATAGAAGCATCTCTGGCTATGAAGGCCCACCACTTTCATATGCGAAGGCTCTTGTCATATAGATGCCTCGGAATACATCTGATTATGCAGAGACACTGACACTTGCTTTGAACCCGAATGGAAATGCAATCACATTTCCCTGTGAACAGTTGAACACTAAGCATAATGGTTGCTTCTGTGAAAGTGTGTATTTTGTGTGTGCGTCCTTGGGCCTGCGGCTGAATGTTGCGAAGACACAAGGCTCCGATCACAAGGCCACATTGTAAGTCATTAGAACTGCTATTAGGTCCCCGTGTTGGGTGTGCATACGCTTGTATGCATTTGCTTGGATGCGGTCGTCTTAAGTATGTGCATCTATTCGCCGGATGTGGGATGTGTGGGTATATTGCTGTGCTATCAAGTCTGTATGCTGTACAAAATGTGTGTGTGCGCATTGCTGTGCTGTGTGTGTGTGTGTGTGTGTGTGTGTGTGTGTGTGCACATGTGTGTATGTGTGTGTGCGTGCGTGCGATGTGCATGTCTGCTCTTTGTTTTGCTTATTTGCAGTGCTTTATGCTATATGTGCGAGCATGCGGGTGTGCTGGCGTAGGTTCACCGAGACTGTGCACACAGCTCCAAGGACAACTATTCATATCATTAGCTTTCTCTCCTGAAGCCATGGGCAACAAGACATGCATGACAAGGAGGGAACCGCTCATAAAACAACAATTGCTTGAACCTAACATTAATTGTGGCATGCAAATGCATAATAAATGAATGTATATAAAATGCAGTATTTGCCTTTTTTTTTACGATCCAATTACCTTAGCTCCGAGGTGGTTTGAGCTTAATATTTTAGGAAAGAATATTGATTAAATAAAGTTTGACAAAATCAATATCTCGATGTGGGGAAACAGTCTGTCTGTCTGTGTATGTATGTGTGTATGTGTGTAGCCACATGCACATCAGTGCGTGTGTGTGTGTGTGTGCATGTGTGCCTTCCTTCCTTCCTGCTCCAGTATGAGGAATGGTCTAATTAAAAAGAGGACCAGTATCAAATAATGGTGAGTAATTGCTTCCTCTTGGAGTAAATTATGCAGGATGTTTTTTTTGATGTAATACATACAACAAGGGGTACTGGTGTAGTAAGATGTGAACCAGTCATACAGTCGCTAGGTGGAAGCATTCTATATTTATATTCCTTTATTTATTCAGCTATCATCCCATCAGTTATGTTCAGACGGAACAACATCTAAAGCCGTCACTCAAATGGCTTTTTGAAGGAGGGTTGCAATGTGTTTCTTCGTGTTACTAATAGTCGTGTGTTAAGAGGGGAACACAATAAGAATTTGTTATATATTCACTATAGAGCCAAGTTACCCATTACCAAAATATCAAACAGCATAGACTGGCAAGCTTGTTGTTCGAGTTGCTGTTGAAGTTTTCTGATCTCACAGAGGAATACAGCTGCTGAGAAATATTATGGCAGCGAGTTAACACACTGAGCAACATAGGTATATGAGGACGCTATTAGATACACACACATTAGGAAAACATTAAAACACAAATTAAAAACTCACACGCATGGGTATCATCAGTTCAAGGGTGATCATGCGCGCGCGCGCGCACACACACACACACACACACACACACACACACACACACAGGATCAAATCATAGTCCAACACGAGCTACATTCAAATGACGGATGCTAAATCAATGTATCCTATCTTAGCTCTCGCTAGTTGAGTGTTAGCGAGGTAGCGATCAATATCAGCACATACAAGTATACATGCAACGCACACACACACGTCTATTTAAAGGTGATCATGGTGGCAGTAGTGTGCGTCCGCGTGCGTGTGCGTGTGTGCACCGACTGAATGTGTGTGTGTGTGTGGTCCTGACAGCTCCATGACAGCTCTGTCGGCGGGGCTAAAAGGTGCCGTGTCATCACCCTGATGAAGGATGGCACCCCAGAGGCACTTTGCTGCTCACCAACAGACATGTGGCACGATCTCATCGCCCACCGTACCCCCCCACCCCCTCCCCCCTCTCCCCGCACGCACACACACACACGCACACGCACACACACTCTATCATTAGCCTCATGAATATTGAACGATGTTGTGGTAGACTAGAGTTC
>NW_028179239.1:2500-5254 GCF_964030765.1 Micromesistius poutassou | reverse complement strand
CAATATATTTTAGAGTTCTTCTAAACTTACATTTAAGACGTCCTTTACACATTAATGTTCAACGTCTAGTTTACTAAGTATTTTACACGTCTTTTCCACATCTGTTTTGTAAGTATTTTAGACGTCTCATTTCAGCCTCATTCAGACGTCTTTTAAAGAAATGCCTCCCTCCTGGGAGTAGGAGTGTTCCTCAGCGACCGTCCGTAAGCCATCATGCCGTCTGTCTGACCGTCCGTCGGCCCCGCTGGGCCACTACTGTGTGTGTTTGCAGAGGGCGATGACAATAGGCTTCATGGCTGACAATGGCCAGCCGACACAGGGCAGCTCAGGGGTGGAACAGGTCGTCATATAAACAGAGGCTGGCCGGGTCGCCCCGCCTTCACCTGCCGAGGGCCCCTGAGCAGGACCCCTAACCGGCTCCTGACGGCTCCTCACAAGCTTTGTGGTTTGCTTAGCGTGGTTGACACTGCCGCTAATGTTGGCATGGGCGTGTGAATGTGTGTAGGGATGGGTGGATGAATGTGGATGAATGTGTGTATGAATGTATGAATAATGTGTGTATGAATGTATGTATGAATAATGTGTGTATGAATGTATGAATAATGTGTGTATGAATGTGTGAATAATGGGTGTATGAATGTATGGGAATAACTGGTTTGCAAACTATATCTATATTTGATGGAGTTTAAACGTCCAACAAGAATACGTTGAGCACTCCTTTGGAGATTAGAAAACAACAAATTGTTTTATTGGTCAACAAATAGAACAAATAGAAGTAAACTAGGTTTGTGTGTGTGTATGTGTATGTGTGTATGTGTATGTGTGTGTGTGTGTGTGTGTGTGTGTGTGTGTGTGTGTGTGTGTGTGTGTGTGTGCGCGTGCGGGCGTGCGTGCGTGCGTGTGTATGCCGGCAGGATCGTGTCATATTACGTGCGCACATATCAACTGTCACACCCGCGTGCTTTGACGCCTGTGCAGCAGACAGCGCCTGACGTGTGATGTAGTTTCCTCATTGACTTATAATAGTCCCCCGTTCACGCACACGTTCACGCGTGATGACTGCTGCACGCCGGTAATCACACTACGCGTAGTGACTACGTGTAACATTCATGCATTTTTTTAGCGAACGCACGCATTAACGCTCGCATGAAGATAATTGAACATTTTTGTCAGGCACTCACACGTACGCGGAAACGACGTGCGCAAACTCTGTCACGCGTAACAAGAAGCTGTGTACGTATGAAGCAGCGTGCGCACGTCTGCCTGTCACTGTTTGACAAATGTTGTTACGCGTTCACACACACGTGCGGTCGCAGATTCTGATCCTGCGCGGCCGGAAGTTGATCTGCACGGTGCGCACACTACGCGTTACATGAACGTGTAGTGTAGTTGTTCTGTGTAGTTGTCACTGCTGCCTCCCCTGGTTGACTAAAATGAAAAGGCCAACTACACTACACGTTCATGTTACGCGTAGTGTGCGCGCACTGCAGATCAACTTCCGGCCGCGCAGCATCAGAATCTGCGATCGCACGTGTGTGTGAACGCGTAACAACATTTGTCAAACAGTGACAGGCAGACGTGCTCGTGCACGCTGCTTCATACGTACGCAGCTTCTTGTTACGCGTGAAATACAATCTGCGCGTAACAACGCACGCACACACGCATGCATAACAAAGTAACCATGCGTGCACACACACGTTGCTGCGCATCTTTCCAAGTGTTTTGACTTCGATTTCACCCCATAACGTGTGCATGCATGCGTGTGTGCGTGAGTGTGTGCGTGCGTGCGTGCATGTGCGTGTGCGTGTGTGTGCGTGCGTGCGTGCGCATGCGTGCGTGCGTGTGTGTGCGTGCGTGCGTGTGTGTGTGTGTGTGTGTGTGTGTCTACGCATATGTGGGAGATAGGCATGAGTGTGGAGTGTCTCGAGTGATCTCCAAGTACTTAGGTGGTTAGAGATTAGTTTTAGTTAGATAAGATGTTAGGATAAAAGGCCTTGTTGGCTCTGTTAAAGTCCTCCCCTCCTCTCCCCCACTCCTCCCCCACTTCCCTCTCTCTTTCTCCTTTCCTTTCCTCCTCCCTTCTTCTCTCTCTCCTCAAGGCCTCTCTCCTGATTGATTGATTTCATTTGACCATTTTGATATAAAATATGAACAGCACTGTGTCATACATTAAAACACATGAAGAGGGATCAGGGATAATAATCAGGGATAACACAATGAAGCCACAAGGCTTCTTCCCACTGCAGGAGAAGAGGACTCCTGTGTTGAAGCTGTGGGTTCAGCCTCTGTAACCAATCAGGTCCCATCACCAGCGAGGTTCCACCGTGAGCGTCCCGTGTTCCGGCTGTCCCCTCACACCTCAACACTTCTGGTTTCCCTTGAAGAAACCAGTGAGAAGGGGGGGGGGAGAGAGACACTTGGAGAGGGAGAGAGATAAAGAAAAAGGGAAAGAGAGAGGATGGAGGTCGAGGTAGAGTTTCAGACCTAGCGGTTATTTGAACTCAATTGGTTTATTTTGGTGCACATCAATCAGTGACTTCATTCATCCATTGAGCCGTCTCTCATTTTTTCTCTCTTCCGGACGTGACTTCCTGTTCACGATTAGCCCCTCCTTCCTGCCCACCTCACGATGCTGCAGCGCTCCGGGGTCACAGGTCAAAGGTCAGGGGTCGCACAAAGAGCGCTTGTAACGATGTCCAGACTCCACACGGTAAAGCCAAAGAGGTTGTCTGTGTGTCTGTGCGTGTGCGTGTG